>NW_026885735.1:0-71475 GCF_032173495.1 Musca vetustissima | reverse complement strand
ATTAAAAAATAATTTTTGAAGAGGTCACAAGGCGTGGTTTCGTATAAAAATATTTTTTCATGAGGTCACAAGGCGGGTTTTCGTATAAAAATAATTTTTCAAGAGGTCACAAGGCGCGGTTTCGTATAAAAACAGTTTTTCAAGAGGTCACAAGGCGTGGTTTCTTATAAAAATAATTTTTCAAGAGGTCACAAGGCGGGATTGTATAAAAATAATTTTTCAAGAGGTCACAAGACGGGATTTCGTATAAAAATACTTTTTCAAGATGTCACAAGGCGGGATTTCGTATAAAAATATTTTTTTTCTAAGCCTTATAAACATATTTGTTCTAGAAGCCACTAGGCGTTTTTTTAAGTATTTTTTTAAGAAGCCACAAGGTATGGTTTCTTAAATAGTTTTTTTAAATAATTAAAGCGTGGTCTAACAGAAAAAATATATATTTCTTTCTCGCAGTCGGTAGGATTCGAACCTACGCTCCCAGAGGGAATCTGATTTCTAGTCAGACGCCTTAACCGCTCGGCCACGACTGCTAATATTTACCGTTTTTACTACAGGCTGCATATAAGATTTTTGGAGTACAAGTTCGAATCCCGGCAGGTGCAAATTATTTTTTTTTTGTTTTTCAATTCTATTTATACACTTCACCGCACTGTATTATGTCTTTGTGCATATGTTTGTAACAGGCCATAGGAAACGAGATAGACCCATTGTTCCTTTTGAGAATATGCATAGAACCACTTTCTAAGTCGGTTTATGCATGTCCGTCCGTCTGTTGGTCTTAAATTGAAAACAAAGGAACAGGTCGCATTTATAATTCGAATTGGATGAAATTTGGCACAGCGTACTGAATTGAGCCTATACTGATGTGTGCTGAGTTTCGTGAAAATCGGTTTAGATTTAGATATGGCTCCCATATATAGTTTCATCCGGTTTTATGTAAATGGTGCACCAAAGTCCCTATATATCTTTCGATTTGCACGAAATTTGGCGTAGCGTACTGAATTAGGTCTAGAATGATGTCTGCCAAGTTTCGTGAAAATCGGTCCATATTTAGATATAGCTCCCATATTTAGTTTCCTCCGATTTAATGTAAAAGGTGCACCAAAGTCCTTACATACCTTTCGATTTTCACGAAATTTGGCACAGCGTAATGTATTAGGTCTAGAATGATGTGTGTTAAGTTTGCTAAAAATCGGTCCAGATTTAGATATAGCTCCCATATATAGTTTCGTCCGATTTAATGTAAAAGGTGCACCAAAGTCCCTATATACCGTTCGATTTGCACGAAATTTGGCATAACGCACTGAATTGAAACTAGAATGATGTCTGCCAAGTTTCATGAAAATCGGCCCAGATGTAGATATAGCTCCCATATATAGTTTCGTCCGATTTTGATGTAAATGTTACACCAAAGTCCCTACATATCTTTCGATTTGCATGAAATTTGGCACAGCGTACTGAATTAAGCATGGAATGATGTGTGTTAAATTTCGTCCACATTTAGATATAGCTCTCATATATATTTTCGTCCGATTTAAGGTAAATGGTGTACCAAAGTCCCTATATATCCATCGATTTGCACGTAATTTGGCATGGTATACTGATTTGAACCAGGAGTGATATCAGCCAAGTTTCGTGAAAAGCGGTTCAGATTTAGATATACCTCCCATATATATGTTCGTCATATTTGGCATAACGTACTGAATTGAGCCTAGAATGATGTCTGCTAAGTTTCGTGGAAATTGCTCCAGGTTTAGATATAGCTCCCATATATAGTTTCGTCCGATTTTATGTAAATGGTGCACCGAAGGTCCTATGTATCTTTCGATTTACACGTAATTTGGCATGGCGTACTGAAATTAGTCTGGAATGATGTGTGCTGAGTTTCGTGAAAATCGGCTCAGATCTAGATATAGCTCCGGAAAATATATTTTCGTCCGATTTGAAGTAAATTATGTACTAAAGTTCCGATATATATCTTTCGATTTGCACGAAATTTGGCACAGCGTAAATAATTAGGTCTACAATGATGACTGCCAAGTTTCGTGAAAATCGGTTCAGATTTCGATATAGCTCCCATATATAGTTTCGTCCGATTTTATTTGCACGAAATTTGGCACAGCATAATGAATTAGGTCTAGAATGATGTGTGTAATGTTTCGTGAAAATCGCTTCAGATTTAGATATAGCTCCCATATATATTTTCATCCGATTTAATGTAAATGCTACACCAAAGTCCCTATAAATCTTTCGATTTGCACGAAATTTGACACAGCGTTAGGAATTAGGTCTAAAATGATGTGTGTTAAGTTTCCTGAAATCGGTTCAGATTTAGATATAGTTTCTATATCTGACCAAATGAAAAATTTTGCATCGGTTGCAGAATGACATGTTTATGGGTGCAAAATTCATTTTACTGGTCCTTTAAAAATGCGACATCTGTAAGGATTCATCTGTTGCATATACCCAAAGTGGTTAGGGGTATCATATAGTCGTCTGGCTTTACTACTTTCCTTACTGGTTTTTTAAATATTTTCCAAGACCATAAGTGGAAAATTTTTTAAATATATATTTTTTCCAATACTCCCACTGTTACCCCCTTCTCCTCCTCCTACTCCACGGGTTGGGTTTTTGTGTCTAATTGCAACAACTCGTTGCATATTCTACCCTAATTATTTGTCAGTCGCATGCACATTCGAAAAGGTGTAACCTAAGCAAAATTGTATACATGCAACACCACCAGCAACAACAAGAGCAGAGTCAGGGCAGCGAATTCAACGCCAGTAACTGCAACAAGAAGAACAACAACACTTGAGTTAACACACCATAATGACAATGACAATTGCATTATGACACGTGACAACATTTCATTCACTCTCACCCTCCTCTCCTCGTCATCATTCATCCTTCCAACGCGTTAATTATTTACTGCAGAACGGAGGGGAGGAAGGAAGTATGGCAAGCGACCTGTGGCAGAGAGGAAGATGTTCTTTTGTTTTGTGTCACCTCATGTGGCTCATTTGTTTTAGGGCAAACCCGAAACAAAAGATGTGTAATGATACTCCTTATGGGGTTACTAAACCTACAGGAAATGCAAAAAAACCAACCGCATGGATGTGGTTTTCGGCTGGCAATCGGAGTTTGGGTGACACTAATGAAGAGGTGTTCTCGCTCTCTCGAATATTAGCCCAATTAAAAATAATTTTAAATGCACTTGAGATTTTCTGGAAAGCGGGGAGGAGGTTGGATTTCCTTCAAGGGAGGAAAGGTGGAGGAGTTCGGAAAAAATATTAAAATAATAATTATTGGGAGTTGAAGAGCGAGGTTTGACATGGGAAGATTCTGAGCTTTGTATTAGATCGAATATAGAATCGATCGTTATCCCAATATATTTTTTTTTGGCAGCTATCAACCTGCCAATCCGGAGGTTACTTTCCCAAATTTCTTATCTTAAATTTCCTACCTAATTCAAATTTCATTTTTTGCAACCTCCACACATCGTTGATTTCCCAAGACCCGGAAAGTTGTAATTATTCGCTGGCTAAGAGATTAACAGCAGAACACAAAAAAATATTTGCTAGAAATTTAATTCAACTCCACCTGCTATCTGGTGGTGTTGCCTCTGTGTCTGCTCTAATGGCAGTATTTTGTTTTCTTAAATTCCATTTTTCTTCTTTTTTTCTTTCTCTTTAGCCATTCGTTTTGTTGGTTTTATATAATTTGCCATTGCGTTTCTATGGCTCATTATTTTTTTGTAGCATCAAATCATATTTAATATTTTAATCAAATACTGTACCGAAAAGAAAATCGCTGGGGTTTTAAGAATGTAATGGTTAAATATTATTAGTTTTAAACATGAAATGTTGCTTAGTGGTACATCGAAGAATGTGAAGTGCTGTAGAAAAAAATATTTAAGGGAAGGATAGCCAATGAAAAAATAAAAAAAAATATTTTTTTCTCGCAGTCGGTAGGATTCGAACCTACGCTCCCAGAGGGAATCTGATTTCTAGTCAGACGCCTTAACCGCTCGGCCACGACTGCACACATTTACCGTTAGAATGTACAGTTGCATATAAGATTTTCGGGGAGCGAGTTCGAATCCCAGCAGCAGCAAAATTATTTTTTGTATTTTATTATTTTTTTTTTGTCATATCGGAGTTTTCAGATATTCAAAAATAGGAATATTGAGTTTTTATTTTGAGGGTAATTAGTTTGAGAAGAAGCTCGGTTCCGATGGGAACAAATTTCCTGGATTAGGCAGATATTTTATACTGCCTTAATTATTTTCCTGTCTGACTTTACAGTAGGTTTACTATAAAAACCTTGGGTTTTTATTTTGAGGCTGCTTAGTTTGAGAAGAAGGTCGGATCCGATCGGAAGAAATTTCCTGGATTAGTAAGATATTTTATACTACCATTTATTTATTTATTTCCTGTTTCAGTTCAATGTAGCCTTCCTGTAATATCCCCAATATATTACCCTCAAATAGGACCCTCTTTCATATTCGTAGAAGTTTTTTATGTAGACGTCTTCCTATGAAATTCTCATATTTTGAAGAAGACTACATAGGAATTGCTGCATGCTTTGACTTGACCAGACTTGCAATGTACGACTTTTCAAAACCTCCCTCGGAAGGAGTTTCGTTCTCATGATTGAAGACTTCAGACTTCATCACAAGTAATGTCTTGTGTAACAGACCAAAAACTTCGACCATGCGTTCGGTTGTGAAATCGTTCTCCTATCCTCTCCTAAGGAGCTAAGGAGTGATTTCCTCATCACCAGCTTATGGTTGCATTATATCCCATGGTGAGGCAATATCTGCTACCATCTTCAGGAGGACTTTGATATTCGTTGACGAATCAGACAGGATCATCAGATGGTCTGCTTTGATGTCGCAGCATATTCGATCTGAACAGACCAAAAACTTCGAGCATGCGTTCAGGTGTGAACTCACTGTCCCATCCTCTTTTGAAGAAGACTACATAGGAATTGCTGCATGCTTTGACTTGACCAGACTTGCAATGTACGACTTTTCAAAACCTCCCTCGGAAGGAGTTTCGTTCTCATGATTGAAGACTTCAGACTTCATCACAAGTAATGTCTTGTGTAACAGACCAAAAACTTCGACCATGCGTTCGGTTGTGAAATCGTTCTCCTATCCTCTCCTAAGGAGCTAAGGAGTGATTTCCTCATCACCAGCTTATGGTTGCATTATATCCCATGGTGAGGCAATATCGTCTACCATCTTCAGGAGGACTCTGATATTCGTTGACGAATCAGACAGGGTCATCAGATGGTTTGCTTTGTGGTCGCAGCATATTCGATCTGAACAGACCAAAAACTTCAAGCATGCGTTCGGTTGTGAAATCGCTCTACCATCCTCTCCTAAAGAGCTAAGGGGTGATTTTCCTCATCACCAGCTTATGGTTGCATTTGTATCCCATGGGGAGACAATATCTGCTACCATCTTCAGGAGGACTTTGATATTCGTTGACGAATCAGATTGGATCATCAGATGATCTGCTTCGAAGTCGCAGTAAATTCGATTTGAAGAGTAGATCTGTAGAGTTTCCTTTCAGTGTCGCAACTTTTGTCACATAGTGGGCCTCATTCTACATCTTGACGGGTGAATTGTTTGCCTTTGTTCACTGCATAGCAGATTTCGTTTCTATAGGCTTCTCTTTCGTACTGTCCAGGTGTTACTTTTAGGAATCTCAAACTATGCAGAAGATTCCTTGACTCTGATCTAATTTGTACTTTAGTCGTATCTGTCATTCTCTACCAATGGATTCTCTGGACAGTCTTCTTTGACTTCGGGTAACGCTTGTTGGTCATACCAGATGACGGGAGACTTTATTGTATTCTTCGTAGATGATTTAATCCTCTTCGTCATTTGTGAGCAATTACGAGGGGATGACATCAAGGGGATGATTAGTCGTAGCAGATGACGGGAAACTCTATTGCTTTCTTGACCTGTTGACTTGATTTCCTTCGGCATTTTCGGGCAATTGAACGGAATGATAGAAAGGTTTTCTTAGGATGATTATCCATCTGTTATGCGTCTCTGCCATACGGCCTCTTTATTCGTTTGGCATTCCAAGACGGGTTTTGTTGACCATCCTTTCACTTTCAGACTCTGAAGTTGTGTCCCCAAATAGCTCAGAAGGTGTAATAGAGTAGTTTTCCCATGATAATAAACCTATATCTGCAGAAGATTTTACCACGATCGCTGAATAACGTGGGAATGTGATTCAAGAGCAGTTAGGTAGCATTTAAAGACAATTTTTTGAGAGACTAGTTTAGGCGTGGATTTTTAAAGACTATTTTTTGAGGGATTAGCTTAGGCGTGGATTTTTAAAGACTATTTTTTGAGGGACTACCTTAGGCGTGGATTTTTTAAAGACTATTTTTTGAGGGATTAGCTTAGGCGTGGGTTTTTTAAAGAGAATTTTTTGAGGGACTACCTTAGGCGTGGTTTTTTTAAAGACAATTTTTTGAGGGTCTAGTTTAGGCGTGGATTTTTTAAAGACAATTTTTTGAGGGTCTAGTTTAGGCGTGGATTTCTTAAAGACAATTGTTTGAGGGTCTAGTTTAGGCGTGGATTTTTTAAAGAGAATTTTTTGAGGGTCTAGTTTAGGCGTGGATTTTTTAAAGACAAATTTTTGAGGGTGAATTTTTTAAAGACAATTTTTTGAGGGACAAGTTTAGACGTGGATATTTTTAAAACATTTTTTTGAGAGACAAGTTTAGACGGGGATATTTTTAAGACATTTTTTTGAGAGACAAGTTTAGACGTGGATATTTTTAAGACATTTTTTTGAGGGACTAGTTTAGGCGGGCATTTTTTAAATACAATTTTTTGGGGGACTAGCTTAGGCGGAAATTATGTGATCAATATAGTCTACCTGCATTTCCTCTTTCGACCAACGGTAACTACCCCATTAAACAAAAAATAAAAAAAAAATCAAATAGAAAAATAATTATTTTTCTCGCAGTCGGTAGGATTCGAACCTACGCTCCCAGAGGGAATCTGATTTCTAGTCAGACGCCTTAACCGCTCGGCCACGACTGCATATAACATTACTTTGTGATAAATATGGTACACTTTTTTGATTCGAATGTAACTTCATATTATTTATTGTTATAATTCTCATATGCATTTTCCAATTCGATAGATTATCGTTAATTATCGTTTTTTCAAGCACCCTCTTGAAATTTATCAATTAAATAATATGGAGATAATATTTATAAATATAAATTAAAAAAAAATATTAAATAAAATGAAAATTTTTCTAGGAAGGTATTAATATTTTAGCCTTTTTTCCTCCCTCCAAGTAATCTGCATTAATAATTACTCCGATTCGCAAAGAATTTTTTGCCAATAATTTACTATCCATAATGCAGATCAGCATCAGGCAAACTACTGCACGTGAGGTCCCTTGGAGAGTATTTTTTGTGTAAAAAAAAAACAACAGAGCTGTTCTCAGCCTGTTGCTTATGTAGATACTTGTTTAGGAATTCACAAAAAAATTTCCGAAACCTACTGATGGTTTAAACACAGTCATCATAATTCGAAATTAGAAAAATCCATCTATTAAAAATAGAAAAAAAAAATATCCATTCCAAATAAAAAATTATTTATTTTGGCATTTAACAGGATTCGAACCCATGTTCCAAAATTCTTCTTGTGTCCAAAAATGTAACGGTAAATATGAGCAGTCGTGGCCGAGCGGTTAAGGCGTCTGACTAGAAATCAGATTCCCTCTGGGAGCGTAGGTTCGAATCCTACCGACTGCGAGTAGAATTTTTTTCAGGCTTTTTTTCTTCAAAAAAAAAAAAAAAAAAAAAAAAAACAAAAATACTGCTTAATTATTGCATATATGAACTAAACAAGAAAAAAATATAATTTCAAATTATTTATCCGATTCGAACCGTATCGAATTAGACACCTCAACATATTTATTTTTTTTTATTTAAAATATATTATTCCGCCTAAAACTTTCGATTCCGCCACATTTGAAACTAAATGAATCTTCTATTCATTTTTTTTTTTTTTTTTGAAAATAAAGCAATTAATTCGAAATCCAATGAAACAATTAAAGACTTTTTTATTTGATTTCTTCTAAAAGAATTTCCAAGCCTCAATTGACAACATTTTTACATGTTGGCATAGCTGCAACATTCCTTGAAACTTCCATGGATGATTCATACATTATGTTCTGCGATTCTTTCGCTTCGACTCAAAACAATTATCATCTAATTAGCAACGTACTGCAAATTGACACTTAAAGCTAGAAATAGTTGTAGCCGCTGCTGACATTGTCCACATGGTTACAAAAACAGTGTCTTCAACTGGCCATAGTCATCATTCCACCACATACCACCACACAAAAACCAATTCTAAACTCATCAGGCATGAAAGAAATGTTGTTGCTTCTTGGCTAAAAAACAATTACCAGTTTTTGTCCATGTTCAGCTTGAGAATTTGTTGTAGCAACTGCATTACAAACATGTTGTCAATGACTTGAATGGATGGTATGTTGCGAATGGTGTTGTAAATAAATTGTTACTGGCGATACAAAAAAAAAAATCGTATTTAAAGAAAAATAGAAGAGAAAGGAATTATTCTTTGTGAAATCTTTAAAAATATTTGCAATCACAATTCAAAATTATACAAAAATCGTATCTTATCTTGCTGCACATATTTCTTGTCTTTGACTTTTTATCTCTCACTTTAAACTGTCAATTAATTGGAAATATTATGTCGTGATTTATATTTATCTCTGTATATATATTAATTTATTTTTAATATAAATCATATCATATCTTATCATGGTCAATTAGTTATTATATTAAAGCTAAAGCTATAAACTAAATAATTTTGGACAGTGGCCAATAGGCCATACATTTTATGGCAGAAAATCGTTGTAAAATTCACTGGGAATTGTTTGTGACTTTTATGACATTTATCAGCAGTCGTGGCCGAGCGGTTAAGGCGTCTGACTAGAAATCAGATTCCCTCTGGGAGCGTAGGTTCGAATCCTACCGACTGCGATGTAATTTCAGACTTTTTTTCTGGCGACTTTTGAGAAATAACACAAATGAAATACAGAAGAGAACAAATATATGCAACTATTTTAGAAACTCTTATAATTTATATATTTTTTTATTTATATTAAATTTTTTATTACTTTTTAATAGATATTAAGAAAAATTAAAAATGTCAAATATTCATCCAAAATGTTATATTCGCAGTCGGTAGGATTCGAACCTACGCTCCCAGAGGGAATCTGATTTCTAGTCAGACGCCTTAACCGCTCGGCCACGACTGCACGCATTTATCGTTAGTTATATAGTGTTGCATATAAGAACTTCGGAGAACGGGTTCAAATCCCAACTGGAGCAAATAATTTTTTTTATTTTATTTATTTTATTAATTTTTTTTGACTGAATTAAAATATATTTCAAAATATTAATAATTAAAATTTTTCAACATTTTTTTTTGTTTTAAAGATCTCTGTCTCCGTTTAATCTTCAAAGAAGCTTCAAAAAATCACGCCCCATTATAACCATAGAGACATATTTCATCCAATTTTATTACTCGTTTTAACCTTCAAATTGCATTCGTTTTTATTTTGAAAGTCATTTTAGACTTTAGAATATAATTCTTAAAAACTTCACGCCTCATTCCAGACTTCGAAATATATATTTTTTTAAACACCATGCATCATTTCAGTCTTCAAAATAATTTGTTTTTAATACCATGCCCCCATTCTAGCCTTCACTACATTAAAGATTTCTTCTCCACATTTTATTTTCATCGCCTACATAACATTAAAAAATCACGCCTCACTTTATACGTAAAAATACTCTTAAAATTAAAAGTCTCTATTTTTGTTTCAAAATACCGGCAATTCTTGGGATCTGTTTAGCCTTCAACATATTTTTAATGAATTCATGTTTCAGTCTAGCCTTCACAACAATTTTTTTTAATTTCAGGACTCGGTTTAGCCTTCAATATATTTTTAAAAAGTCCCCCCAATTTCACTTTAGCTTTAATTTTTTTAGCCCAACCGCTTCAGTCTGGCCTTCCAAGTCTTTTTTACAAAAGTTTTATTTTGTCGCAGTCGGTAGGATTCGAACCTACGCTCCCAGAGGGAATCTGATTTCTAGTCAGACGCCTTAACCGCTCGGCCACGACTGCTCATATTTACGGTTATTGAAAAGATATTTTTGGGTACTCAACACAAGAAGAATTTGGGAACATGGGTTCGAATCCTGTTAAATGCCAAAAGAAATAATTTTTATTTGGCATGAATATTTTTTCTACTTTTAATAGATGGATATAATAATTTCGAACTATGGTGACCATCAGTAGGGTCTGGAGATTTTTCTTTGATTTCCTAAAAATGGATTTACATCATAAACAGGCTGAGAACCGCTCTTTTGATTGTGTTATTTTTTCACAGAAATTACTCTTAAAGAGAGCACATGTGTTTGCCTGATGCTGATCTACATTGTGGGTAGTAAATAATTGGCAGAAAAATTCTTTGGGGATCGGGGTAATTATAAATGCTGATTATTTTTTGGGGGGGAATATGATATTTTTATTTCTTAAGGGGACCCCCCCCCCACTCTCGGTTTCAAAAAATTTAATTTTGTATTTTGATTTAAATCGGACATACAGTAATTCAAGCAGATCCCTATAAATTTGCAAGTGAAAATCTCAACATTTTTCGAAGATATTCCATTTTTGAAGGGTTCCCTTAAAGAAAAAAAAATCTCTTTTTATTATTTTTTTAAATTTATATTTATAAAATTATCTTTATATTATTTAATTGATAAATGTCAAGTGGGTACTTGAAATAAAAATTTTATATCATTATCCTGATTATCTCTCGATTTGGAAAATGCATATGGGAATTATTGACACAAATGTCACGCTTTTAAATCGAAGCATAAAAACTGTAGCATATTCATCAAGAAGCAATGGCGTAAGCAGTCGTGGCCGAGCGGTTAAGGCGTCTTGTGGAAATAATGTGTGCTAAATGGAACTAAATTTCGATTTGAGTGAACCTTTAAAGCTCGAATCATGAAATTTGGTACTAAATGGTACTCAAACTTAACTTATGGTCGATATTAATATGTGGATTGTTCTGACATATACAGTTTTCTGTGAAAATAAAATAATATGTTAATAGATGTTTAAATATTTCCTACATTCGCTAACGAAGTTGCGGGCATATGCTAGTAATAGAATAAAATATAAAAAAAACCAGTGAGCGGAGCAGTATAGTCGGACGGGTCCGACCATATGATACCCTACACAACTTCCACGAAACTATAACTTTCTGTGGTTCTATATTCTGAGCTTGGGCAATATTTCGCGATATTTTCACCCTCTTGACCGACTAGAGGTCAACAAATATTACAAATATTCAGTACATCCCTTCTAATCACTTGTCCAGATTCCCTTCACCGTGGGTTCTGATGTTCGGCTTTCAATTTTGGCCTATAGATCGATTCGAAAAAAAAAAAACACCAAAAAATAAGTTTTCGGTCCACTTCATCCCAAAATTATTATCTGATCATCACCAAAAATTATAGGCGTTGTCGGTGACCATAACTTGAATCTCATGGAAAATTTTAAAGCGATCAGCGCTATATTTCCGCCCTCTAGTGTGGTAATGGGTGACTAAATAATATATGAATACGTAAGCACCTGTAAATATTTATGTGTAAGTCCCGCATCCGAGTACATACGACAATATAATTGGCATCAATTTAAAGGTCAACAACTCCTATTGAACCTACGGGTCTAGGACCTTCAGGTGCAAAAATATATACCCGATCCCCTCCTCCGTGCAAAAATTCGCGGTGTTTGGGTCATAATTGCGGCCACTGTAGCCCATTTTTTTTGGTCCATTTCATCCCCTAAATATTAACCGATCTTTTCCAAAAACAATAGGGGTCTTCATTGGCCAGAACCCATCCTACATGCAAAATTTCGTGAAGATTGGTCCATAACTGGGACCTGTATCGTGTTTACAAATTGTAATGGACAGACGGACGGACACACATGTCTAGATCGACTCAGCTAGTCGAGATATGACGATCGGTATACTTAAAGGTGGGTCTAGGACCAATATTTCGCGGCGTCACAAACTTTTGGGGCTGCACAAAGCTATACTACCCTGACAACATAGTTGTGTAGGGTATAAATATTTTGCTCCAGTTTGGATTTGAACTCGATCTCCAAAAATCTTATATGCAACCTGTATTAATAACGGTAAATATGAGCAGTCGTGGCCGAGCGGTTAAGGCGTCTGACTAGAAATCAGATTCCCTCTGGGAGCGTAGGTTCGAATCCTACCGACTGCGAGTAACAAATATTTTTTTTAATACTTAAAAAAAACGTTTTTTTTAAGATAGAAAAAACTATAAATATTAAAAACTGCTAAAAATTGGTTATGCTTCACCTATATTCATTATTTCAACATCAGAGGATAGATTACCAGCACCCTGACCCAATTTGTTTATTAATAACGTTCTTCTAAGAGTATCATATGTTCTCGTTGTCCGATGTTAACCTCTTCTGAACATCTGTGTATATGTGATGTCTACTTTTGGGCACAACTTGTTTTACTTTTGTGGGAAAATTGTCTATAATGACACAGGTTTTTCACATATTCCCAACCACTTAGCTGTTTTTTTTTTTTTTTTTTTTTTTGTCATTACCACCATAAACAAAATTAATTGAAATTAACTACCAGACATTTTAATTTTTTTTTTCTACGAAAAATTGAGGAAAATCCAATTTATGTTCAATTTGCATCGTAATGCTGGTGTCATTTGCCTGTCTAAGCAGCCCAGTGGCTACCTCTCACAAGAATTTCTCATTCTCATTTGGTGCCATGACTGGCAAACTTCATTGCCATGGTCATTGCTAATACCATTACCACTCCTGCCACATCGATACAGACAGACACACATAAATAATTCCCCACATTATTTTCTGAAGTGTTCAAACTAAAGTTTCAATTACAGGTTGTAACAATTAGCAACAATGTTGCTAGAGGAAAATGTTCTTGGCTGCTTATGACAGTGTCTGTCCGGTTGGATGGCTGGCTGGCTGTCAGAGATTCTCATCTGTGGTATCGAAGGAAATTTATGAAAGTCGCTGGTTTCGTATTTTTGTGGTGCTAAAGGCTTAAAAAGAATCATTTGATTTATTGGTGATTAGCTGACAAGATATCGAGAAGACATTGTCGTTTGGTTTTTTTTTTTGTGTGTAAGTATGGTTCTGAGTTGGTTCGGGATAGACTTTGGGAACATATTTTTTGCCGATGTAGTTTTTCATTAAAAACTGGTAATAAAGACAACAAATTTGTATAAATTGAATAATGTCAGCGATAAATTTGTAGAGGCCAACCACAGGTTGGTTGGTATTGGAAAAAATGTAGGGATCTTCCATAGAAAAAATTCTAGGAATTTTGCTAAAGAATATTTATCAAGATCTGAAACAAGGCTTGGAATTTTTTAAAAATATTTTTTCATGGATCTATATAAGGCGTGGCACAGCTCATTAATTTGGCCCAAGAACGAACCCTATTGAAATTTGGAAAAATCGGTTCAGACTTAGATCCCATATATATTTTCGTCCGATTTTAGGTAAATAGTGCACCATAGACCCTATATATCATTCGATTTGGACGAAATTTGGCACAGCGTACTAAATTAAGTCTAGAACGATGTGTGTTCATGAAAATCGGTTCAGATGTAGATATAGCTCCCATATACATTTTCGTCCGATTTTATGTAAATGGTACACCGAAGTCCCTATATATCCTTCGATTTGCACGAAATTTGGCACAGCGTACTGAATTAAGTCTAGAACAATGTGTGTTAAATTTCGTGAAAATCTGTTCAGATTTAGATATAGCTCCCTTATATATTTTCCTCCGATTTTAGGTAAATAGTCCACCAAAGTCCCTATATATCATTCGATTTGCAGGAAATTTGCCACATCGTAATGAATTAGGTCTAGAATGATGTGTGCTAAGTTTCGTGAAAATCGATTCAGATTTAGATATAGCTCCCATATATATTTTCGTCCGATTTAATGTAAATTGTTTCCTAAAGTCCCTATATATCTCTCGATTTGCACGAAATTTGGCACATCGTACTGAATTAAGTCTAGAACGCTGTGTGTTTAAATTCGTGAAAATCGGTTCAGATTTAGATATAGCTCCCATATATATTTTCGTCCGATTTTAGATATATAGTGCACCAAAGTCCCAATATATCATTCGGTTTGCACGAAATTCTGCACAGCCTACTGAATTAAGTCTGGAACGATGTGTGTTTAAATTCGTGAAAATCGGTTCAGATTTAGATATAGCTCCCTTATATATTTTCCTCCGATTTTAGGTAAATAGTCCACCAAAGTCCCTATATATCATTCGATTTGCAGGAAATTTGCCACATCGTAATGAATTAGGTCTCGAATGATGTGTGTTAAGTTTCCTGAAAATCGGTTCAGATTTCGATATAGCTCCCATATATATATTCGTCCGATTTAAGGTAAATGGTGCACCAAAGTTCCTAAACATCTTTCGATTTGCACGAAATTTGGTACAGCGTACTGAATTCAGCCTGGAATGATGTGTGCTAAGTTTCGTGAAAATCGGTTCAGATTTAGATATAGCTCCCTTATATATTTTCCTCCGATTTTAGGTAAATAGTCCACCAAAGTCCCTATATATCATTCGATTTGCAGGAAATTTGCCACATCGTAATGAATTAGGTCTAGAACGCTGTGTGTTTAAATTCGTGAAAATCGGTTCAGATTTAGATATAGCTCCCATATATATTTTCGTCCGATTTTAGATATATAGTGCACCAAAGTCCCAATATATCATTCGGTTTGCACGAAATTCTGCACAGCCTACTGAATTAAGTCTGGAACGATGTGTGTTTAAATTCGTGAAAATCGGTTCAGATTTAGATATAGCTCCCTTATATATTTTCCTCCGATTTTAGGTAAATAGTCCACCAAAGTCCCTATATATCATTCGATTTGCAGGAAATTTGCCACATCGTAATGAATTAGGTCTCGAATGATGTGTGTTAAGTTTCCTGAAAATCGGTTCAGATTTCGATATAGCTCCCATATATATATTCGTCCGATTTAAGGTAAATGGTGCACCAAAGTTCCTAAACATCTTTCGATTTGCACGAAATTTGGTACAGCGTACTGAATTCAGCCTGGAATGATGTGTGCTAAGTTTCGTGAAAATCGGTTCAGATTTAGATATAGCTCCCTTATATATTTTCCTCCGATTTTAGGTAAATAGTCCACCAAAGTCCCTATATATCATTCGATTTGCAGGAAATTTGCCACATCGTAATGAATTAGGTCTAGAATGATGTGTGCTAAGTTTCGTGAAAATCGATTCAGAGTTAGCTATAGCTCCCATATATATTTTCGTCCGATTTTAGGTATATAGTGCACCAAAGTCCCTATATATCATTCGATTTGCACGAAATTTGGCACAGCGTAATGAATTAGGTCTCGAATGATGTGCGTTAAGTTTCCTGAAAATCGGTTCAGATTTCGATATAGCTTCCATATATATTTTCGTCCGATTTTAGGTATATAGTGCACCAAAGTCCCTATATATCATTCGATTTGCAGGAAATTTGCCACAGCGTACTGAAATGAGTCTAGAACGATGTGTGTTAAATTTCGTGAAAATCGGTTCAGATTTAGATACAGCTCCCGTTTATATATTCGTCTGATTTAATGTAAATTGTTCACCAAAGGCCCTAAATATCTTTCGATTTCTGAATAAAGCATAGAATGGTGTGTGCTAAATTTCGTGAAAATCGGTTCAGATTTAGATATAGCTCCCATATATATATTCGTCCGATTTAAGGTAAATGGTGCACCAAAGTTCCTAAACACCTGAATTAGGTATAGAATGATGTGTGTTAAGTTTCGTGAAAATCGGTTCACATTTAGATATACCTCCCATATATATTTTCGTCCGATTTTAGGTATATAGTTCACCAAGTCCCTATATATCTCTCGATTTGCACAAAATATGGCACAGCGTAATGAATTAGGTCTAGAATGATGTGTTTCCTGAAATCGGTTGAGATTTAGATATAGCTACTATATCTGACCAAATGAAAAATTTAGTATCGGTTGCAGAATGACGTGTTTATGGATCCAATTTCATTTTACTGGTCCTTAAAAAATGCGACGTCTGTTAGAATTCATCTGTTGAATATACCCAAAGTGGTGAAGGGTATCATATAGTCGGTACCGTCCGACTTTACTGTTTTCCTTACTGGTTTAAAAATATTTTTTTAAGGATTTTTAAGGAATATTTTTTCAAGGACCTATAAAAAGCGTGGATTTTGCAAAAAAATATTTTTTAATTTTTTTTATGACAATTCTGCTGATTGTTCTCCGCTACCAATGCTGCTGGCAAGGTAGAAGTTGTTTACATTTATCTGTCATGATGCCAATCCTTCTTTGCACAGATTCTTACATACCTGCCAAACAGCTTCTGGTCATTGCTGAAGGCGTTTTGTGGTATCTTTGTAGCATTGTTGTTGTTGTTGTTGTTACAACAACATCAGGTATGGCCATAATGAAATCTCATAAATTTTTGTTCTTGTCACAAACATGTAAAAAACGTCAGGTGTTGGTTGGGTATGGAGGTTGGGTGCTAAGTGGCACAGTGTTACGAAAAAAAATATAAAATGTCACAGGTTGAGGGATGTTAGTTGGAAGAGCGGAACATATCTGATATCATATCTTTGGGTCACATTTTTTCGCTTAAAAAAATTTAAAGAAAATTGCAAAAAAATCTATAATTTAATTTTTTTGAAACACTGTGGCCATCTGATGTATTAAAAGAGAATTTATATGTGACATAGAGTGAATGTATGTTTTTTAGTAGATTTTTTAATTTACCTGGATGAAATGAATGATATCAAAGCAGATGATATGCCCATAGGGAAGAAAAGGGACAATTTCTCAAAACAATGCAGGAGGACTGTCAGGAGATGCACTTTTATTTAAAAATTTATTATTTTAAACAGAAAATAAAATATTTTTATAATTTTTGGAAGTTACCCTTAGGTCTGGATTTTTTAAAAAATATTTTTGGAAATTCCGCTTAGGCTGGGATCTTTTAAATATAATTTAAATGAATTATATTAATTTAGGAGAAAAGGAGAGAGGAGAAATGTGTTTTCAGAAAAAAGATGAAAGAACAAGAAAAACGTGAGTGTGAACAAATCGAGATGTTCAGGAGTCAAAATGAAGTCCGGAAATTTTACCAACGAGTAAAACACCAAACCGAAGGTTTTGGTGCAGGCACATTCTCCTCTAGATATGAAGAAGGAAATCTTGTGACAGATACAGGCAGCGTGTTGAGGATCTGGAAGGAGCATTTTGAAAAGCTTCTGGTATCAAATAGTGGCGGTGAAGAAGATACCCCAGAACCAACAAAAGATGATGGTATAGAGTGTATACCACCTAGCCAAGATGAGGTCATAAAAGCAATAATTGGTCTCAAAAACAATAAAGCAGCTGGAGCCACCATAAAGCCCACCAAAAAAAGCCCATTAGGCATGGATTTTTTAAATAATTTTTAGAGCCACCATAAAGCCCATAAGGCGTGGATTTTTTAAATAATTTTTAGAGCCACCATAAAGCCCATAAGGCGTGGATTTTTTAAATAATTTTTAGAGCCACCATAAAGCCCATAAGGCGTGGATTTTTTAAATAATTTTTAGAGCCCTTCAATACCGAACGTGGATTCAGACAAGGTGACAGTTTGTCGTGTGATCTTTTTAACATCCTGCTGGAAATGGTCATACGAGACGCAAAAGTGAACAGAAATGGCACTCTCTACACCATGCAACCCATGTTATTCGCCTACCCCGATGACATCGATATAATGGGTCGAACATTGCGTGCGGTAACAGACACCTTTGAACAAATTGAAAAGGAGTCTGCCAAAGTGGATCTGGCTGTAAACGGCGAGAAGACCAAGCTGATGGTATCAACGCGCAAGACGTCCAGTAGACTCGGACTCGAACTGTGGAACTTGAGAACTATAGCTTCGAGGTAGTTAAAGACTTTATATACATTGGTAACGCCATAAATAAAACGAATGACATCAATTTTGAAATTCGGAGAAGGATTGTGATGGCCAACAGATGCTACTATGGTCTATGTAAGCAGTTTAGAAACAAGGCCACCTCCCGCCAGACCAAACTCACACTCGACAAGACGCTGATACTACCCGCCGTGCTATAATATGTATCTGAAGCATGGGTACTTGCGCAAGCAAATGAGGCAGCACTTGGGGTATTTGAAAGAAAAATTCTCCCAAAAACCTACGGGCCGATCTGCGTCGACGGTGAATATCGGCGTCGAATGAACCAGCTCAAAAGACATATAAAAGCGAGCCTACTGATGGTTCCCGTAGAAGGGGAAGGCCAGATTGGAGGAGAACGACGTGCTTGGAAATCTTTTTTAAGCTCGTCTTATGGAACAACCGTTCTGTAACAAGCCATCAAAGTAAGTAAATATATTAATTTATTTATTAAAAATCAGTCACTGATCTGAATTTGTTTTGTGCATCGATTTTCCCCACAAAACGTCAGGAAAAAAATCGTTTTCCTCTATGTGTTCAATGTTGAACTTTGAACTCAGATAGAATTATTTGCCAAAAAAAGAACCAATAAAGACAAAAATTGAATTGAATAACCCGTACAAGTTCGAGGTCATTGCATAGCATAGCTATCAAACAACATTGAAATATATTTCTTTTTTTGTGTTGTGGCAGCAGCCAATACAGGCTATATGATGCCATGGATAGACTACAACAACAAAAAACAACAAATATTGAACTTCAATAGAAAAACTCTCTAAAGCCAAAGTCTAACCAAAAAAAAAAATAAACACACACACACAAACCCAAATCAAACGAAAATAAAGTGAAAACAGATGTGAACAGCGGACAACAAAAACTAAAGCCGTGGATTTTTAAAAAATATTTTTATAAGGATCCAACCAAGGCGTGGATTTTTGTAAGGTTCCAAGGATTTTTAAAAATATTTTTCCAACGATCCACCCCGGCGTGTATTAAAAAAAAATATTTTTTCAAAGATCAACCAGAGGCGTGGATTAAAAAAAATATTTTGTCTAAGGCGTGGATTTTTAAAAAAAATATTTATTCAAAGATCAACCCAAGGCGTGGATTTAAAAAAATATTTTTTAAGGATCTACCCAAGGCGTGGATTTTTTAAAAATATTTTTTTAAGGATCCACCCAAGGCGTGGATTTAAAAAAAATATTTTTAAAGGATCCACCCATGGCG
Source organism: Musca vetustissima (assembly GCF_032173495.1). Classification (NCBI taxonomy): domain Eukaryota; kingdom Metazoa; phylum Arthropoda; class Insecta; order Diptera; family Muscidae; genus Musca; species Musca vetustissima. The sequence continues at coordinate 52,069 of NW_026885735.1, read as the reverse complement.
TGGATTTAAAAAAATATTTTTTAAGGATCCACCCAAGGCGTGGATTTAAAAAAAATATATTTTCTAAGGATCCACCCAAAACGTGGATTTTTAAAAAATATTTTTTTAAGGATCCACCCAAGGCGTGGATTTTTATAAAATATTTTTTTAAGGATCCACCCAAGGCGTGGATTTTTATAAAATATTTTTTTAAGGATCCACCCAAGGCGTGGATTTTTAAAAAATATTTTTTTAAGGATCCACCCAAGGCGTGGATTTTTAAAAAAATATTTTTTTAAGGATCCACCCAAGGCGTGGTTTTTTAAAAAATATTTTTTTAAGGATCCAAATATTTTTAAAAAATATTTTTTTAAGGATTTAAGGATTTTTAAAAAATACTTTTTTAAGGATCCAAGGATTTTAAAAACACATTTTTAATGATCCACATAAGGCGTGGATTAAAAAAAAAATATATTTTAAGGATCCAAGGATTTTTAAAAAATACTTTTTTAAGGATCCACTCAAGGCATGGATTGTTAAAAATATATATTTTTAAGGACGATTAAAAAATGTCCACCCAAAATCAAAATCATCCTCCAAAAATTGTGACATATTGTTGTTGCTATTTTTGTTGCAGCTTAATCGAATAATGTATGGTTATCGCGATATCACTCAACAAAAACAGGATATGTTATAGCCAAACATTCAACATCCGACAACATCCTTTCAAGCGGCAACAATGAGCTCACCACAGTCCGGGCTGGGCCATCATATCAGACAGCAGGACGGACGCACACATGGAACACATGTCAATGTTTGCGGACTTGTTGAAAACAAAAGCAACAAATGAATCTGAAATGAAGAACAAAAACAACAATAAAAATACCCACCGAACAATGACAGCAATGTCAAGAGAAAGTCGCAAAAGAGGTTTGGGGAGAAGACCAAATGAATCACAAAATTGTCAAAGGAGTGGTCGAAGTCGAGGAGGAAGAGACGGAAATTATGATGACGTTGCGTTTTGCAAATGATAAAAAAAACACTTCGAAGCGTGGAACCCCGAAATAAAACAGAAATGTGAAGTATATTAATTAAAAAATATTTGTTGCCTTGTTGAATGCACCCAACCCACCTCTCGCCGTTGCATTATGGGGAAATAAAAAATGTTAATGCGAGGTAAACATCATCAACCAACCCTGAAAGCCTGAAGAAGCCATTATTGACGGTGGGTGGCAGGGGTTGTGCAAATGAAGAGTTAAGCCAAACAATGAATGCACTTTTCGAAATACCCCCCACTCCATCTTCCGAAAAAGGGATGCATTATGCCACACACACACATGTTTGTGGTTGTGCACCATCGTGTTGCAGCAACTTGGGAGTAAGTGTGGGGAGAGATGAAGAGTGATTGGCACCAGGATGATATTGTTTTTTTTTTTTTTTTTTGGTTAAAATTTGCCTCCAGGGTGTCATCTGAATGTCCTGTGTGTGATGACGTTGATGAGCGATAAGAACCAACAATGAATGTCCTTCGAAAGTTAAGACATAAATCCGCTATCCAAATTTGGTGATAAAACTGCAAACAGGGTAAATATATAAAAAATATAATTTAAAAAAAAAATTGTCCAAAAATCCTATTTTTGTTTTGTGTAGACTTGTGGTTACTTCAAAAAATATTTTTTTTTATTCACAGATCTCTCGATCAGATAGGAAGAGGTTCTTCAGATGATTGTCGATCAGCAACCATTTATCCTCGCTGATAAACCCGTCAGGGTCAGCTTGGTCGATGATTGCAATCGGCAGATCTTCCGGAACCTCTATTGGATCAGCAGAGTCGCTTTTCATCGTTGTAGGTGTCTGGCCTACCTGCTTCGAGACGGCGTGTTTGGCTTTCAACACACAATTGCCGATCTTGGCAGGTTTCTCCTTCGACGCTACAACCGACGCAAACGAAGCTGAGCTTCGTACAGCCGACGACTGCGTGGGTCTCTTTGCAGCAGGTTGTTGTTCCTCTGAGGACCCCATTCTCTTGACAGCCGTGGGCTGTGGCCGAGATTTGGCAACCACTGCAGAGATATGCCCAGCAGACGCAGGCACCTGCTTCGCGCTCACTACTTTCTGCTCATCCACTAGCAACTGACCAAGTGTCACAGCCTTGGTTATCGGCTTTGGAAATTCGGCAGAAGGTGGATTGACAGAGGGTGGTTGTGTCTTATCGGTCTTCTTGGAGGCCTTTTTACGGGCTCTCCTTCGGACCGGCTTCGACAGTCCCCTACTATACGTCAGTTTACCTGAGTACTGAGACGTACACAGTTTACCCTTGGGGGTACTGAGGGCTTAGAAGTCTCAGGCATCAGCTTCCTGGATGTACCAGGGCCACCAACAGGTTTCTCCTTCTTTGAAGGGTCTACCGTAGTGGTCTTAGTACTGGGTCGGGGGATCCTGTCAATCAAGAAGTCCCTCTCAATATCATCAGGTTAGTTCCTGGAGTACTTCCGGATAAATTTGAGGTTCCTCTTGATTAACAGGAACTCCTTCCCCGTGATGGAGTCGCTGTCCCGTCCGATGGTAACTTAACAAAATATTTTTTTAAAAAATCCACGCCTTGTGTAGACTTCATAAAATATTTTTTAAAAAATCCACGCCTTGTGTAGACTTCATAAAATATTTTTTTAAAAAATCCACGCCTTGTGTAGACTTCATAAAATATTTTTTAAAAAATCCACGCCTTGTGTAGACTTCATAAAATATTTTTTAAAAATTCCACGCCTTGTGTAGACTTCATAAAATATTTTTTAAAAAATCCACGCCTTGTGTAGACTTCATAAAATATTTTTTTAAAAAATCCACGCCTAAGGGTACCTTCAAATAATATTTTTTTAAAAATCCACACCTTGTGTAGACTTCATAAAATATTTTTTAAAAAATCCACGCCTTGTGTAGACTTCATAAAATATTTTTTTAAAAAATCCACGCCTAAGGGTACCTTCAAATAATATTTTTTTAAAAATCCACACCTTGTGTAGACTTCATAAAATATTTTTTAAAAAATCCACGCCTTGTGTAGACTTCAAAAAATATTTTTTAAAAAATCCACGCCTTGGGTAGACTTCAAAAAATATTTTTTTTAAAAAACCCACGCCTTGTGTAGACTTCAAAAAATATTTTTTAAAAAATCCACGCCTTGTGTAGACTTCATAAAATATTTTTTTAAAAAATCCACGCCTTGTGTAGACTTCAAAAAATATTTTTTTAAAAATCCACGCCTTGTGTAGACTTCAAAAAATATTTTTTTTAATAAAAACAAACGCCTTGTGTGACTTCAAAAAATATTTTTTAAAAAATCCACGCCTTGTGTAGACTTCATAAAATATTTTTTAAAAAATCCACGCCTTGTGTAGACTTCAAAAAATATTTTTTAAAAAATCCACGCCTTGTGTAGACTTCAAAAAATATTTTTTTTAAAAAACCCACGCCTTGTGAGAACCCCTAAAAATATTTTTTTAATTGTTTTTAAAAAATCCTCAGCCAGGATACTGCTAGTCCTTGTAATAATTTTTCGTTTACCTGACAGCCCCCCTCCCCCTTTTAATTATGCTTCATTACTTTTATTCCATTAAAAAATCATAAAAGAAATTTTTATAAGCCAAGCAAGGATACCTCGAAAGGATATGAGGATTACATATCGCGCACACACATATCCACTCATACATCCATCTGCTATGGCAAGTAACCAGTATTCATAAATATTCATTGTTTTTATTGGAATGAAAATGAATTTTAATGTAATGTTCATTCAGTCTTATCAGGTGTAGCAGGGCTTTTGATGGCTTGCCAAGCTAACGTTTCTGTTGCACTTATTTTTCTGGGAGTAGGAGGACGAGGTCTTGGAGAATCTGTTGACAGCCATTATGAAAATACTTTTTTTTGGCTTTTAAATGATTTTTTTGTGCTGAGAGGAGGAGTAGTAATGGGTAGGGCAGAGGTGAGGGTGGGAATAAGAAATTATGAGAAGGTTGTTATAACCTCAAGTACTTCATATTGAACTTTAAGCACTTTGTCTCAATCAATAAGCAGAGTCTAAATTCTCATAAAATATTGGCTAATTTAAAATTGAAATCTCCCCACCTCCTCGATATCAAAGCCCTCCTGAAAAACCCCTCACCCTCCACATCCCAAAATCTTAATTGAATAATTCACATTACTTACAGATAACAATGGCCGAAAAAAAAACAATTTAAAATTGAGAGCCTAATAGAGTTATGGCCATATCCTGCTTGGCTGTTTGCATCATATGGACAATTTTGGTTCGTGTGCTTTTATTTCCTAGCCAAAAACGGAGCAGGATTGAGAGGGAGGGAGAGAGCGTGGTATACGACCATATGTGTAAATGCGACAAGAGGGAAAACGTGTTTGTACTTTAAAAAATATGTAGCTATTGTGTAATATTTAATTATAATTGGAGGGCAGGAATGATCAGGTTGGAAATGAAAAAAATAAAATATTTACCCTTATGGTAAATTCGGCACCGAAGTCCCTATATATTTTTCGATTTGGACGAAATTTTGTATAGTGCACTGAATTGAAGCTAGAATGATGTGTGTCAAGTTTCATGAAAATCGGTCCAGATTTAGATATAGCTCCCAAATGGGGCACTAAAACCCCTACATATCTTTCGATTTGCACGAAATTTAGCATAGGGTACTGAATTGAGGCTAGAATGATGTGTGTCAAGTTTCGAGATAATCGGGTCAGATTTAGATATAGCTCCCGTATATAGTATCGTCCGATTTAAGGCAGATGGGGCACCAAAGTCCCTACATATCTTTTGATATGCACGAAATTTAGCATAGGGTACTGAATCGAGGCTAGAATGATGTGTGTGAAGTTTCGAGAAAATCGGGTCAGATTTGGATTTAGCTCCCATATATATTTTCGTCCGATTTTATGTAAATGGTGCACAAAAGACCCTATATATCATTCGATTTGCACGAAATTTAGCATAGGGTTCTGAAATGAGGCTAGAATGATGTGTGTCAAGTTTCGAGAAAATCGGGTCAGATTTAGATATAGCTCCCATATATATTTTCGTCCGATTTAATAGAAATGGTGCATCAAAGTCCCTATATATTTTTCGATTTGCACGAAAATTGGAACAGCGTACTGAATGGAGTCCGTAATGAAGTGTGCTAAGTTTCGTGAAAATCGGTTCAGATTTAAATATAGCTCCCGTATATAGTTTCGTCCGTTTTGAGGTAAATTGCGCACCAAAATCCTTATATATCTTTCGATTTGCACGAAATTTGGCACAGTGTACTAAATTGAGGCTAGAATGATGTGTGTCAAGTTTCATGAAAATCGGTCCAGATTTAGATATAGCTCCCAAATGGGGCACTAAAACCCCTACATATCTTTCGATTTGCACGAAATTTAGCATAGGGTACTGAATTGAGGCTAGAATGATGTGTGTCAAGTTTCGAGATAATCGGGTCAGATTTAGATATAGCTCCCGTATATAGTATCGTCCGATTTAAGGCAGATGGGGCACCAAAGTCCCTACATATCTTTTGATATGCACGAAATTTAGCATAGGGTACTGAATCGAGGCTAGAATGATGTGTGTGAAGTTTCGAGAAAATCGGGTCAGATTTGGATTTAGCTCCCATATATATTTTCGTCCGATTTTATGTAAATGGTGCACAAAAGACCCTATATATCATTCGATTTGCACGAAATTTAGCATAGGGTTCTGAAATGAGGCTAGAATGATGTGTGTCAAGTTTCGAGAAAATCGGGTCAGATTTAGATATAGCTCCCATATATATTTTCGTCCGATTTAATAGAAATGGTGCATCAAAGTCCCTATATATTTTTCGATTTGCACGAAAATTGGAACAGCGTACTGAATGGAGTCCGTAATGAAGTGTGCTAAGTTTCGTGAAAATCGGTTCAGATTTAAATATAGCTCCCGTATATAGTTTCGTCCGTTTTGAGGTAAATTGCGCACCAAAATCCTTATATATCTTTCGATTTGCACGAAATTTGGCACAGTGTACTAAATTGAGGCTAGAAGGATGTGTGTCAAGTTTCGAGAAAATCGGGTCAGATTTGGATATAGCTCCCATATATATTTTCGTCCGATTTAAGGCAAATGGGGCGCCAAAGTCCCTACACATCTTTCGATGTGCATGAAATTTAGCATAGTGTACTAAATTGAGGCTAGAATTATGTGTGTAAAGTTTCGAGAAAATCGGGTCAGATTTGGATATAGCTCCCATATGTATTTTCGTCCGATTTAAGGCAAATGGGGCACCGAAGTCCCTATATATCTTTCGATTTGCACAAAATTTGGCATAGGGTACTGATTTGAGGCTAGAATGATGTGTGTCAAGTTTCGAGAAAATCGAGTCAGATTAAGATATAGCTCCCATATATATTTTCGTCCGATTTAAGGTAAATGCGTTACCGAAGTCCCTATATATCTTTCGATTTGCACGAAATTTGGCACAGCGTACTGAATTAAGTCTGGAATGATGTGTGTCAAGTTTCGAAAAAAATCGGGTCAGATTAAGATATAGCCCCCATATATATTTTCGTCCGATTTAAGGTAAATGGGGCACCGAAGTCCTTATATATCATTCGATTTGCACGAAATTTGGCATAGGGTACTGAATTAGGTCCAGAATGATGTGTGTTAAGTTTTGTGAAAATCGGTTCAGATTTAGATTTAGCTCTCATATATATTTTCGTCCGATTTAATGTAAATTGTGGTATTATAGCTTTGTGCTCAGTCGATCTAGATATGTGTGTCCGTCCGTCTGTCCATTATAATTTGTAAACACGATACAGGACCAACCTTCACGAAATTTTGCAAAAGCATGGGTTCTGGCCAATGAAGACCCCTATTGTTTTTGGTACAGATCGGTTAATATTTAGGGGATGAAATGGACCAAAAACTTTATTTTTGTCTGATTTTCTGGTCGCTCCAGAGGCCGCATTTATGGGCCAAACATCGCGAGGAGAAAGGGATCAGACCAAAGAAAAATCATGCCTGTTTTGATAAACATCGGTCAATATTTAGCGGGTCAAATAAACCCCGACTTTTGTGTGAAAAAGGACAATATTTGTAGCCCTGAAGGACATAGACCCGAGAGGTTGATATTATATCCAAGAGGAGTGGTTGACCTTTAAATTGATACCAATTTTATTGCCGTATGTACACGGATGTGGGAGTTACATTTAAATATTTACAGGTGCTTACATATTCAGGTATTATTTAGTAACCCATTACCACACTAGAGGGCGGAAATATAACGCTGATCGCTTTGAAATTTTCCATGAGGATCCAAGTATGGTCAAGAAGAACGCCCATAATTTTCGAAAATCATCAGATAATAATTTTGGGATAAAGGGGACCGATAACGTAATTTTTTGTGTTTTTTCGAGTCGATCTATAGGCCACAATCGAAAGCCGAATATCATAACACAACCCACGTTGAAGGGAATCTGGACAAGTAATTAGAAAAGCTTTACTGAATATTAGTAATATTTGTTGACATCTAGGCGGTCAAGAGGGTGAAAATATCGCGAAATATTACCATAGCTCAGAATGTAGTGCCACAGAAAGTTATATTTTCGTGGAAGTTGTGTAGGGTATCATATGGTCGTCTGCGTCCGACTATACCGCTCCGCTCACTGGTTTCAACCCAACCATAGGCGTGGATTTTGTAAAAAAAATATTTTTGAGGTCCTGCCATAGGCGTGGATTTTGTAAAAAAAAAATATCTTTGAGGTCCTATCATAGGCGTGGATTTTGTAAAAAAATATCTTTGAGGTCCTACCATAGGCATGGATTTTATAAAAAAATATTTTTGAGGTCATACCATAGGCGTGGATTTTGTAAAAAAAATATTTTTGAGGTCCTACCATAGGCTTGGATTTTATAAAAAATATTTTTGAGGTCCTACCATGGGCGTGGATTTTGTAAAAAAAAATATTTTTGATGTCCTACCATAGGCGTTGATTTTATAAAAAATATTTTTGAGGTCCTACCATAGGCGTGGATTTTATAAAAAATATTTTTGAGGTCCTACCATAGGCGTGGATTTTGTAAAAACAAATATTTTTGAGGTCCTACCATAGGCGTGAATTTTGTAAAAAAAAATATTTTTGAGGTCCTACCATAGGCGTGGATTTTGTAAAAAAAAATATTTTTGAGGTCCTACCATAGGCGTGGATTTTGTAAAAAAAATATTTTTGAGGTCCTACCATAGGCTTGGATTTTATAAAAAATATTTTTGAGGTCCTAACATAGGCGTGGATTTTGTAAAAAAAATATTTTTGAGGTCCTGCCATAGGCGTGGATTTTGTAAAAAAAATATCTTTGAGGTCCTATCATAGGCGTGGATTTTGTAAAAAAATATCTTTGAGGTCCTACCATAGGCGTGGATTTTATAAAAAATATTTTTGAGGTCCTAACATAGGCATGGATTTTATAAAAAAATATTTTTGAGGTCCTACCATAGGCGTGGATTTTGTAAAAAAAAATATTTTTGAGGTCCTAACATAGGCGTGGATTTTATAAAAAATATTTTTGAGGTCCTACCATAGGCGTGGATTTTGTAAAAAAATATTTTTGAGGTCCTACCATAGGCGTGGATTTTATAAGAAATATTTTTGAGGTCCTAACATAGGCGTGGATTTTATAAAAAATATTTTTGAGGTCCTACCATAGGCGTGGATTTTGTAAAAAAATATTTTTGAGGTCCTACCATAGGCGTGGATTTTATAAGAAATATTTTTGAGGTCCTAACATAGGCGTGGATTTTATAAAAAATATTTTTGAGGTCCTACCATAGGCGTGGATTTTGTAAAAAAAATATTCTTGAGGTCCTACCATAGGCGTGGATTTTGTAAAAAAAATATTCTTGAGGTCCTACCATAGGCGTGGATTTTGTAAAAAAAAATATTTTTGAGGTCCTAACATAGGCGTGGATTTTATAAAAAATATTTTCGAGGTCCTACCATAGGCGTGGATTTATTAAGTGTCGAAGGTTTTATAAGGCTTTTATACCAAACCTACTCTACATACATATTTATTAAGCCAATATTTATCCGTACAAAAGGAGACGAGCATGTGTGTCCGTACATGTGTGAGTATGTAATGTAATGACATGTATGTATTGAACCGTACCGAAAATTGTTTATATGATAATAAAAATCATTTTTTTTTTTTGTTGCAAAAATTCAAGCAAAAAAATTACACATCCTCTTGAATGTAAATTTTTATATTATTCACCCAGAAAAAACAAATAAAAATTGGGGCGCATGTCCAGTCGACAGAAAATTCTCAATGAAAACAAATAGGAAAAAAACCCCGGACAATTGTAAATATTAACAGGCAAATGTAATGCAACAGCAGCACTTGAATGGACATGACCAGCCAATGCCACCCATGGCATATGGATCGCTCATAGATGACAGTGGCTGCTCAACACAAATACCACCCCAACCCCATCACATCGAACAACAATTGGTGGTCGAATTGTAAAACAAGTTCGATTAAAAATGTTGTCGACTGACGACTGAACATTATCAGTGTCATCATGAAAGCTCGATGATGATGAGCATTATGGCTGACTGGATGGCTAGCTGATGCAAGCCGACAATCGTAGTTTTCATCCAGCCAGCCAGCATGTCACCTACAGTTATCGGCAGAGCCAGGATATTTGCAGGATGAAGTAAGCGTAGTGCGTGCGGGATGCTTCTTTTTTAATAGCCAACTGAGTAAAGTTCTCCTGATGCGGAAGTAAACAACAAAAAGAAAGAGAAGTTCAGACGCCGGACTATAGCATTGATTTTCAATTTTCGGTATATGTGTAGACAATAGCCTAAAAGGGAACTTCAAATGGAGTTGGGTAAAACAGGGGAAGGGCGTAATGTACTCAGCCATAAAGATAATGCGAATTTTTGAAATATTTGTTTTTACTTGTATGTAGATGTACACAGTGACATAAGAAAGAATAAATGTACTTAAAAAAATATATGTTTTTAAATAATCCACGTCTAAGGGTAACTTCAAAAAATATTTTTAAACCAGTGAGCGGAGCAGTATAGTCGGATGGGACCGACCATAGGATACCCTACACAACTACGACGGAGTTCTAACTTTCTGTGGTTGTTTATTCCGAGCCTGGGAAATATTTCGTGACATTTGCACCCTCATGACCCGATTAGAGGTCAACAGCACCTCTTCCATAAACTAAAATATTTTCCGAATATTTCTAATATTTAGTACAGCCCTTGTAATTACTTGTCCAGGTTGCCTTCACCGTGAAAAAAAAAAAAACAGTAAGGAAAGTAGTAAAGTCGGTCGGGGCCACTTTGGGTATATTCAACAGATGAATCCTAACAGACGTCGCATATTTAAAGGAAAGGATCAAATGAAATTGGATCCATAAACATGTCATTCTGCAACCGATATTAAATTTTGCATTTGGTCAGATATAGATGCTATATCGAAATTTGAACCGATTTTCATGAAACTTAACACACATCATTCTAGACCTAATTGAGCACGTTGTGCCAAATTTCGTGCAAATCGAATGATATATAGGGACTTTGGTGCGCCATTTAGATTAAATCGGACGAAAATATATATGGGAACTATATCTAGATCTGAACCAATTTTCATCAAACTTAACACACATCATTGAAGGCCTAATTCAGAACGCTGTGCCAAACTTCGTGCAAATCGGAATATATATAGGGACATTGGTGCACCATTTATATTAAATCGGACGAAAAAATATATGAGAGCTATATCTAAATCTGAACCGATTTTCACGAAACTTAACACACATAATTATAGACCTATTTGAGCACGTTGTGCCAAATTTCGTGCAAATCGAAAGATATATAGGGACTTTGGTGCACCATTCAGATTAAATCGGACAAAAATATATATGTGTGAGCTATATCTAGATCTGAACCAATTTTCAGGAAACGTAACACACATAATTTTTGGCCTAATTCCTTAAGCTGTGCCAAATTTCGTGCAAATCGGAAGATATATAGGGACATTGGTGCACCATTTAGATTAAATCGGACGAAAAAATATATGAGAGCTATATCTAAATCTGAACCGATTTTCACGAAACTTAACACACATTATCCTCGACCTCATTCAGTACGCTGTGCCAAATTTCGTGCAACTCGAAAGATATATAGGGACATTGGTGCACCATTTAGATTAAATCGGACGAAAAAATATATGAGAGCTATATCTAAATCTGAACCGATTTTTCTCAATTTCAACAGAATTCATTCTTAGGCCAAATAAGTGACCTATGCCAAATCTCATCCAAATCGGATCATAAATGCGACCTGTACTTTGTTCACAAAAATACATGGACGGACAGACAGACGGACGGAACGTCTCTGGTCTATGTCCTTTAGGAGTAAATATATACGCCATAGAATACAAATTTGGTCATTTTTCACACACAAAAGTCAGAGTCCATTTGACCCGCTAAATATTGACCGATCTTTATCAATTCTTTGGCCCAATTCCCTCCACCATGTAAAATTGCACGATGTTCGGGCCATAATTGTGGCCTCTAGAACGACAAAAAGACGGACAAAAATTAAGTATTTGGTTCATTTCATCCCCTAACTATTATCCCCTATCTTTACCAAAAACAATAGGGGTCTTCATTGGGCCGAACCCATCCTACATGCAAAATTTCGTGAAGATTGGTCCATAACTGTGACCTGTATCGTATTTACATTTTATAATGGACGGACGGACATTTTATAATATGACGATCGGTATACTTAAAGGTGGGTCTAGGACCAATATTTCGCGGCGTTACAAACTCTTGGGGCTGTATAAAGCTATAATACCCTGACAACATAGTTGTGTAGGGTATAAAAATCGAAGCCATAAAAATATATATTTTGAAATGCTCTTCTCGTAAGGATAAGTAAAAATATTTTTTTAATTCCACTTCAAATGTATATATTTGAGATATCAGATTTCATCATTAAATAGCTCAGCTTAGAATTATCGTAGATTGATATTCTTTGCATATGCATATAGGATTGACCCTTCTGTATATTTTCTTCCTTTATATCATCGTCGTAGATACAATAGTATTTAAGTTCTATATATTTTTCTCTGCATACCTATCACATGAACTCTGGTGCGTATACATATTGACACAACTTATACGCCATGTGGTACTTCAGAATATTTTCAGTTGTAATGATTTTAGAATCTTTAATGATAAAAGAATTTGTATTGATTATTCATTCTAAAAAATTCATTTTTTCAGAAAATAAATTATGGAGAATTTATTTGTTATAAAAAATGTTTTCTGCTACCCATCGAAATGGTCATCTAGCCTGTAGTTCGTATATACAAGACACCTTTGGTCTATATATTGGACTTAATTATTTCCTGAGCCGTCAGATGTTCCGAGAAAGACTATCTGGTGTCTACAATATGCCTAGCTGGCATTCCGCTTATCTAAGAATAAATCCTGGTATTTCAATCACACTTCCTAAACCTCACGTAGCCTTTAAAAGTCTATCTAGTCTGCGACCCGCCTATAAATGTTACCCAGGCAATTCTGTAGTTGGTCCTCACATAGCCCATTCAAAGGCCTCTGATGTGAAACAGGTCTATAAAAAGTCCTCCTGAAGAAAAATAGTTTGCCTGATAATCAGCAAAGGTTATCAGGCTCATCAGCTTCGATTTAATTGACTACATATCCCTTAGATGATCGGTTAAAATTCAAATCGTGTGTATTAGTATCCGCTGAATGTTATCATACCTCGGATTGGTTCTATGACTTTTAGCAGATCACTGAAAGTCTCTTTGATATCACAAAAGAGTCCTAGAACATCTTCCTGACTTTAGAACATAGAGTTGCCTGTAGTTGATACCCTCACATAGCCCATTCAAAGGTGTCTGATGCACAACACGTAAACAAAATGTCCTCCTGAAGTTTGGTTTATTTATGAAAACCTTAGTGATCGTGAGCAATAGTTTGCCTGACCACCAGCAAAGGTTATCAGGCTCATCAGCTTAGATTGGACTACATGGCCTTTAGATGATCGGTTAAAATTCAAAGCATGTGTATTAGTATCCTTTGAATGTTATCTTACCTCGGATTGGTTCTATGACTTTTAGCAGATCTTTCAGTGATCTGCTAAAAGTCATATCTTGTCTGATATTAGACAAGAATCCTGGAACATCTTCCTGAATCTAGAACATAGTTTGACTGTCCGTTTGCCTAATATAAAACTCCCTGGCCTTTAGATCGCCTATAAATATCACTAAAGAAGTTCAGATCCTCTATTGAGGATCCCTGGTACCAGAAAAAAATTGTAGAACATATTCCTGACTCTAGAACATAGTTTGGCTTTCTATTTGCCTATTATAAAACTCCCTGGCCTTTACATCGCCTATAAATATCACAAAAGAAGTTCAGATCCTCTATGGATATACACTAAGGTTAAAAAACTTATTCAAAACATGGACTTCATATAATTTTTTTTCAGAACCATCGAAAGATGATTTATCTTCAAGACTCATCTTTAAGCCCTAGCTAATCGTGGTTTTTCAAAGAAATATTTTTAAGGCCTAACTGAGCGTGATTTCTTTTAAAGAGTATTTTTAAGCCCTAAAAGAGCCTTGTTTCTACAAAAAATATTTTTGTGACCTAAAATATGCAGCATAACAGACTTTTACTCTATAAGAGGCTTCCGTCCGGTATACGTTGTGCCAATCATCATACGCTCTAGTGTTGAAAATTGTTTATGTAAACATGGAGTACAGTTTATTTTAAATAACATTTTTAAACCCCATTAGACCGCGGTTTCTAGAAGAAAAGAACAATATTCGTAAGGCCTAAAAGAGCATAGTGTCTGTGAAAAATATTTTTTAATTCAACTGTTTAGGCGAGGAGTCTGCTTTACTCCTCGCCGTGTTTGTGGTGGGGATGCTTAACTTCTTAACTCAAGGGAGCGGGGGGTTGCAAGCGACAAGAACTCCCAAGTAATTAGTGGTGTAAGGGCGATTCGCGTGTGTTGGTGTAGGCAGAAAAGAGAATAAACAAATAAATAAAACACAATTATTATTAGTAATAATCTATTGGTTTTATTGGAGGCTCTTTTTCTATTACAATAAATAAATTACCTTGTGAAATTTATGGTGGCGGCGACAGAGGCCTGTTAGTATACGGCGTACACGTTATTTGATAGTAGAGTCCAAGTTGATCCTATAGAGGGTGACTGTGGCGTATACGAGGTGACAATCATTATACGCTCTAGAACTTACAGTAGTTTTTCGAAACGTAGCTCCTTTTCCTTCCTAAATATTTTTCAGAGCAGGAATATTAGTCAATACCTAGCGAAGCGTGGTTTCTATTCACAAAAATTTCATCAGACTGTGAAAAATATTTTTAATTCAGATACAAATGTTGATCCTATAGAGAGCAACTGTGGCGTATACGTGGGGACAATCATTATACGCTCTAGAGTAGTTTTTCGAAACGTAGGCCGAAGTACCGTGGTAGGATATTTTTCAGGGCACGTATATTTTTCTACTCAAAAAGTAATTTATCAGGGTCTAAAAATACGTAAATAATTTTACAAAGTCCTAGCAGAGCTTTGTCTCTTTGAAAGATATTTATAAGAATTCCTTTACGAAGAACAAATATTTGTAAAGCCTACTAGGGCGAGGTTTCCGATGATCCTATCGAATGCTTCTGTGGCGTATACGCTGTGACAACCATTATACACTCTACAGCTTACAGTAGTCTATCAGAACATAGCTCCTTTTCCTTCCAATATATTTTTCAGAGCAGGAATATTTTTCAAAACGTGGATTTTATTCAAAAATATTTTATTAAGACCTAATAATGCCGAAATATTTTTAAAAATATTTTTTAAAGTCTATGGTTTCCTATTGAAATACTTTTTAAGTCCTAGCAGAGAAGGGTTGATTGTTTTTTGGGGAATAGTTTTTAAGCCTTAGAATATTTGTTAGATCTAGAAGAGTGAGGTTTCTGTTGTTCCCATAAAAAATGGCGTATACGTTGAAGAGCGTTCCGTAGTTCCGTGGAACCTGTCGCTTAGTTTCTTTAAGAGAATATTTTTAAGTCTTGATAGGAGATAGTCTCTACAAAAAACTGTACAAATTTATAAGGATTAACAGAACGTTGTTTATATGACAATGCCACACAATGTCACAAACGTTCATCTCATTGAGAGCATCTGTTGCGTATACGTTGTGACAATTATCATACGCTCTAGAGCTTACAGTAGTTTATATAGCCGTATATCCCTTTCCCGCCAAAATATTTTTGGAGAGCAAAAATAATTTTCAATACTGTGTAACACTTTTCAAAATTATTTTTTCGTGGGCCAAGATACCGCAGAGAAACAGCGTGTGACGGTTTCATTGACCGTTGAAGGTCATATTTCTTGCCCAAGGTGACCAATTCGAACAAATCTAAACTTATTCTAAAATTTGATGCTATTTCCGATATTTTTTGCTTTCATTCAATAAAATTAAAAAAATGTAAACATTAATGCCTTCGACTTTGTTGCAGTTTTTTTATCTCACTCTGTATTTATTTAAAAAATATCCCCAACTTTCTTTTGGCGTATACTTTGTGATAGTTGTCATACGCCCCAGTGCATTGAAAAAGAAGTAAGAAAATCTGAAGAATTATTGGTCCTTGAAAATATATTTATTTAAAATTTGTAGGCTTATAGGCCCAAAACAAATTTGTATGAATTCCGTAGATTTAGATTTACTATTTAAAAGAAATATTTAAATAAGGAGACTATTTAACGGTTCTTCGGAAAAACTATTAATTTAAGAAATCTCCACAAGTTTCTTCGGGCGTATACGTTTTGTCAGTAGTCATACGCCTCAGTGTATTATTATAAAAAATCCGTAGATTTATTGGGCCTTGAATTATATATTTATTGGAAATTAGTAGACTTATATGACCAAACCTAATTAAAAAATCTTAGTCTGATTTGCCCTTTAAAAATATAATTTAATTAGTAGATTTATTGGTCCTTTAAATATTATATATTTAAAATCCTTAGATTTATAGATCCAAAAATTATTTAGGAAATATATAGACTTGTTTGCCCTTTAAAAAATATATATTTATTGAAATATACTTTTATTGAAAAATTCAAACACCTATTGGACCTTGAAAAATATTAATTTAAATTTCCACAAGTTCCGTGGTACGAATACGTGGTGTCAGTAGTCATACGCTCCAGTACACCTATGGAATATTTGTTTTGTTTTGCGAATTTTGAGTTTTCTATAATTAGCTCCCATCCTACACACCCTTTCCGAATGCGATTTTAAAAAATGCGCCAGATTGCCTACTTTTTGGAGACCATTTTTTGACGACAATTTTTTTCAGCTATTTCATTCGCTCGCACTCTCTCTCTCTCCCAGGCAATTTACATAAATATTAATTTTTTTTTGTTTCGACATAACAAATAGCTGAAAAATCAGACTTCAATATACATACACATACATATATACATACCTACATACATATGTATCTATATATGTGTATACGCAAACGTATTAAAACAATTGCTAAATAATTTTTTGTTTACTATTTTTTTTAATGTTACAAGTGAAAAAAGTGCGTGGAATGGCGCCTGGACTGCTGAGCTGACGCTCGTCGGCTCGATGACCATTGAAGAGAAAGTACAGTTTTTTAATTCACCCAAACAATCGTCATGAGCGGAAATGAAAATTCCTCTATCCACTGGTCACACACACACACACACTCTTCGTTTGAAGACCACCATCACCTGCCACATAGGAGAAGGGTGGGAACACGATTTGCATTAAAATAAGTGGGTGCGTCAGAGTGTGTGTATGAGTGTGCGTCTGATGGTGTGGCTGGCTGCATCCAGCCTAGGTCTATATCCCACCACACACACATATCCATTGCCCGTAGCCGCCAAAGTGCTATTGTCAGACACCAATGTGGTTAATAAAGTGTAGTGAACAGGAACCACTGGACAACAACAACAACACAAAAGAATTGTCAACAACAAAAGAGTATTCGAAAAACGAAATGCAAAAAATCGAACTGAAAAGCAAATGGAAATTGGTAAAAAAGAAATGCGTTTTTCATTGCTTTTTGATGGCGTGGATTTGAGGTTTTTCTTCTTCAATAATCATAATAATAAACAAATCGAAAGAATCGAAATAAATAATAATTCTGGTGTTTTGTTTGATTTATGTATTGTCGAAGTCATGGTGCTCACATCTGCTCTGCACGTTGCCGGATTATTATTATTAATCTTATTTTAATTATTTATAAATATGGCTTTTGTATTTGATTTATTAATTGATTTTGGCATGGTGGTAAATATCAGTTAATATGGAAGGGAGAAAAAGTCAAATTTCAAAAAAACTACTTTTGGGGCTACGGAGCGTATGATTACTGACACAATGTATACGCCAGGGAGGACTTGGAAATAAATCTGTGTAATAAGGTTTTTGGTGAACTTAAAGAAGTGTAACAAGTGAAAAAGCGTTAAGTTCGGCCGGGCCGAACTTTGGATACTCTCCAACCTTAGATATACTGGCAGGTATTAGAAATGAAAATATAGGGAACATACCAAAAAGTGGACCTACACCGACATTTCTAACCAGTAAGGAAAGTAGTAAAGTCGGACGGGGCCGACTATATGATACCCTTCACCACTATGGGTATATTAAACAGGACTATTAGCATGAAATGGGATGAAATACCTACCTAGATCTATCCATAGACGTGCCATTCGTTAGTTACAATGGGACAAAAGTATGTAAATCGACTTCAAACTAATATAAATAGGTCATCTTTTGGGCTATGTCTGTACTTCTAGAAAACGCAACTACGTAATTATATGCACAATTTTGTACGTTGTGCAAAATGTAATGTCAATCTGACTAACATGAGGAATTTGATGTCCAATTTACTTGAAATCGTTCGAAAATATATATGGAAGCTCTATCCAAATATTTCAAACAAACTTGTCACAGCTTAGGTTATACTAATTTCAGAACGTGCGTGCGTCAATTATTTAAAATCAATCTATAATAAAAGGACCGATCTGGACCGATTTTCTCGAAACTTGGCAGACACCGCTGTAGGCTTAATTCAGTACGTTATGTCAAATTTCGTGCAAATCGAATATATCGAACAATATATAGGGACTTTGGTCCACCATTTACATAGAATCGGACGAAACTATATATGGGAGCTATATATAAATCAGGACCGATTTTCTCGAAACTTGGCTGACATCACTCTAGGCTCAATTCAGTACGTTATGCCAAATTTCGTGCAAATCGAAGGATATATAGGGACTTTGGTGTACCATTTACATGAAATCGGACGAAACTATATTTGGGAGCTATATCTAAATCTGGACCAATTTTCACGAAACTTGGCAGACATCATTCTAGGCTCAATTCAGTACGTTATGCAAAATTTCGTGCAAATCGAAGGATATATAGGGACTTTGGGGCACCATTTACATGAAATCGGACGAAACTATATATGGGAGCTATATCTAAATCTGGACCGATTTTCACGAAACTTGGCAGACATCATTCTAGACCTAAATGATTAGGCTGTACCAAATTTCGTGCAAATCGAAAGATATATAGGGACCGTTTACATTAAATCGGTTAAATATATATATGGGTTCGTCCTTGGGCCGAATAAGTGACCTGTGCCAAATTTCATCCAATTCGGATCATAAATGCGACCTGTACTTTGTTTACAATTTAACATGCACAGACAGACAGACGGACATGCATAAATCGACTTAAAAAGTGATTCTATGCATATTCTCAAAAGGAACCATGTGTCTATCTCGTTTCCTTTTGCCTGTTACAAACATATGCACAAAGACATAATACCCTGCACCACAGTGTGGTGAAGGGTATAAAAACGGATTATGTAAACCATAATGTAAACCATAACACAAATTTCAGAAATTTTTAATGGATAATTATACCCTTAGCCTTATGCCTCATCGAAATATTGGTTCTAGACCCCATGTTTCTTTGGACCAAGTCCGTTTCATAAAATTTAGATTTCACCCAAATTTTGCCCATCTTTTTTTGACTAAATGCGGCTACAGTTCATTATCGATCCTTACGTTCTAATTTTGTATCTCGCTATCCTCCGCAGGTGAAATGATTACAACAGAGTCTAAGAACCAAACTCAAAACGCGCAACAAATCAGGTAACTATTTTAGTATTAACAGAGGGGGTTATATGGGGACTACCCCAAAAAGGGGGCGAATAATAATAATTTTTGGTAAGGAGATTTGTCACCCTATACGACTACAAAATACCAAATTGCAGCGAATTCGGTTGAAAAACGCGCTCAAAAACCCCAAAATACCGAAAAATGGTGGGGTACCCTTATATGGAGGGTATCCAAAAAATGGACCTATATTCATAATTCTTTCTGGAGAGATTCGGTACCCATTAAGAACTCAAAATACTAAATTACAGCTAATTCGTCTTAAAACTACGATCAAAACCCCCAAAATATCGAAAATTAGGAGGCACCGTTATATGGGGGTTACCAAAAAAAAGTGGACCTATATTTCTGATTTTTTGTGTAGACATTTAGTACACAATAAGAAGCCAATATACCAAATTTCAGCGAATTCGGTTGAAAGACACGCTCAAGAACCCCAAAATACCGAAAATTGAGGGGTACCGTTATATGGGGGGTACCAGAAAAAATTGACCTATATTTATAATTTTTAGTAGGGAGATTTGGTACCCAATAATAACTCAGAGTACCAAATTACAGCGAATTCCGTTGAAAAATGCGCTCAAGAACCTCAAAATACCGAAAAATGGGGGGTACCCTTATATGGAGGGTATCCGAAAAAATTGACCTATATTTATAATTTGTAGTAGGGAGATTTGGTACCCAATAATAACTCAGAGTACCAAATTACAGCGAATTCCGTGGAAAAACACGCTCAAGAACCCCAAAATACCGAAAATTGGGGGGGGGGGGTACCCTTAGGTCGCTTTGTTAGGTCTTAAAAGAATATTATTGAAAAGAATCCTGGCTGTATACTTACTTAGCTGGCTTGTGACAGAGCTTTCGTTCCATAAGCCGAACTTAAAAAAGGATTTCCAGGTGCGTCGATCTTTTGTGCAGGTTTTCCAGTTTGAAAGATCATATTCGGCAATGTTGTCTTCGACTTGATCTTTTCATCTTATTCGTGACCTTCCACCTCTGCGTAGGACATCAGCTGGTTCGCTTTTATATGCCTTTTGAATTGGGTTGGCGTCTTCATCCATTCTCACAACACGACGTAGTCGCTGCAGCTCAATACGTCTAATAATACCGATGTCTGGTACAGCTCGTGGTTCATTCGACGGCGATATTCACCGTCAACGCTGAGCGGTCCATACATCTTTCGGAGAATTCTTCTCTCAAACACTCCAATAGCTGCCTCATCTGCTTGCGTAAGTTCCCATGGTCCATATAATAACACGGGTAGTATCAGCGTCTTGTAGAGTGTGAGTTTGGTCTGGCAGGAGATGGCCTTGCTTTTGAGTTGCTTATTCAGCCCATAGTAGCATCTATTGACCATCACTATCCTTCTCCAAATTACAAAACTGATGTCATTCGTTTTGTTTATGGCGGTAACAAGGTATATAAAATCGTTGATTACCTCGAAGCTGTAGTTCTCAAGTTCTACAGTTGGTCCGAGTCTACTGGACGTCTTGCTCGTTGATACCATTAGCTTGGTATTCTCGCCGTTTACTGCCAGACCCACATTGGCAGACTCATTCTTGATATGTTCAAAGGTGGCTGTTACCGCCTTCAATGTTCAATCCATTATGTCGATGTCATCGGCGTAGGCGAGAAACATGTGTTGTTTGGTGTACAGAGTGCTATTTCTGTTCACCTTTGCATCTCGTATGACCTTTTCCAGCAGGATATTAAAAAGGCCACACGATAAACTGTCACCTTGTGTGAATTATCGTTCGGTATTAAAGGGCTCCGAGAGGTCCTTTCCAACTTTAACTGATGATCTTATACCACTTAAAGTTATCCTGCATAGCCGTATAAATTTTGCAGGAATGCCAAACGCATACATGGCATTAAAAACCTCTGAGCGGATAGGGCTGTCGAATGCGACTTTATAGTCGTCGAATAGGTGTGTTTTTCGTGGGTTTTTTTCAATGGTGGACTTGCCAGGTCTGAAGCCGCATTGGTATGGTCAAATAATGTCATTGACCATTGGCTTCAGTCGTTCACACAGTACGCTGGATAGCACTTTATATGCGATGGGAAGAAGGCTGATTCCTCTATAGTTGGCACATATCACCTTGTCTCCTTTTTTGTGCACGGGACACCAGATGCTGAGTTTCCAATCATTGGGCATGCATTTCTCTAGCCAAATCGTACTATTCAGCTGATGCATGCTCCGTACCAGCATCTGACCACCAGTTTTGAATAGTTCAGCTTGTAACCCATTGGCACTTGCTGCTTTATTATTCTTCAGCCGATTGATTGCTATTCTGACCTCATCTTGGCTAGGTGATATACACTCTATACCGTCATCTATTATTGGTTCTGGGGTATCCTCCTCCCCGCCACTATTTGATACCAGAAGTTTTTCAAAATGCTCTTTCCTGATCCTCAGCACGCTGTCTGTATCTGTTACCAGGTTTTCTTCTTCATCTCTACAGGAAGATGTGCCTGCACCAGAGACTTCGGTTTGGTGTTTTACTCGTTTGTAAAATTTCCGCACTTCATTTTGATTCCTGTCAAAATGAAGTGCAAATCACGTTTCTCCTCTCTCCTTTTCGCCCGATAATTCTCCATCACGTTACGTGTTGCTACTGTCTGCAGGGTTGCCCTGCGTTTTTCACATCAGTAGCATTACGACACTCCTGATCGTACCATGGGTTTCTTGGTGGTGGTTTTTGGTACCCAAGTGTTGATTTTGCTGCAGTTTATAGGGAGTGGGCAATTCTTTGCCATTGTGCTTCTATACTATTATCGGGACAAGAAGTGCTTTCATCAATCAGATGGGTAAGTTGAGCGGAGTAGGCCTCGGCTACCTGTTGTGTTTGCAGCTTTTCGACGTCGAGTTTCCGTGTTGTATTAGATCGCACCTTTACTGCGTACCTTGGCAGCCACAAGGTAATGGTCCGAATCGATATTCGCTCCTCGGATCGATCGGACGTCTAAAACACTGGATGAATACCTTCCGTCTATCACAACATGATCAATTTGATTTCTCGTTGTTCGATCGGAAGAAATCCAGGTTGCCTTATGTATATGGAGATGTTTGAATCTGGTGCTGCTAACTACCATGTTTTCTGCTGCCGCGAAGTCAATCAACCTCATGGCATTGTCGGATGTTTCTTCGTGGAGGCTGAATTTTGCGACGGTGGGGCCAAAGATTTTTTTCCCTTCCGATTTGTGCATTAAAATCTCCTAGCAGAATTTTAATGTCATGGCCCGGGGCAATGATCATGTCTTTGGTCTTTTAATCTTTATCTTCGGACAGAGTATGGGCGCAAGTGAGACTGATGTAGAAGAACTTCGCTTTTATACGGATTATAGCAATTCGCTCATCTACTGGAGTGAATCTGGAGACGAGGTCTTTTATTCTCCTGTTAACCATAAATCCGCAGCCAAATTCATGGCAGCTATAATACAGGGCGTAATCGTCTGATTTACTTACGCCTGTCCCTTTCCATCGCATTTCCAGTAGGGCAATAATATCGGCTTTGTACTTCTTGAGTACATCCGCCAAAGCGAACACTGCGCCTGTTCTGTACAACGTGCGTACATTCCAAGTGTAGATTCGCAGATCGTGGTCCTTTATACGTTTGCGGGGGTCGTCAACATTTGGGGGGTTTGGTTTTCTTTTTCTTAGCCTTTTCATAGTAGGTTGGGTTTTCCGAGAGTGGGCAACCTCAACCTCAACCCATGTTTTTATAGTTCTTATGGGTGAACTCGCGACACATATTAGCTCACTATTTCATCGAGTCATGAGAATAGCTCCCCAGGTGGCACCGCGGGGAGGTCAGTGTCCACAATTGAGATGAAAGAGGGACCAAGATAAGCCTGGACTTCGCCATGTTAAAGCCAATCAGGTACCGTACGAGTGTCACCACTATTGATACGCACCTTGTAAATCGCCCATAGTCCCTTGAAATTTTTTAATTGAAAATAAATGAATCTATGATTCATTTAACATAATCCTCCATCCTGGCCCATCTTTGACAAAATATTTTAAAAATCTGAACTATTATTTTTGTACCTTGGAATAAAATACCAACTCTTTGTGGCCTGTCCAAGGTTGCGTATGATTATCGTCACTATTTATACGCACCCTGTGACCATTATGAAATTTATTTTGTTAGAAAAAGGGGAATTCTCCTCAGAAGTTAAAGAGCTGTTATTATATAAAAAATGTATATATTTGAAATGTGTCGACTGCTGACCTCTGAAAAAAAAAATTTGGTTGTCGCTATAAAAAGCCATTTAAAAAATCCAAACTTTTTGTCCCCTAACATTAAACATCCACACTTTGTTGCCTGTCCCAGGTGGCGTATGATTGTCGCCACTACTAATACGCAACCTGTAAATCTCCCTGGATCCTGGAACATTTTCAATTAAAAATAAATCTATGATTCATTTGAAATATTCCTCCATGCTGGGCTATCCTTAACAAAATATTTTAAGAAAATCTGAACTATTGTTTTATACCTTGGAATAAGATACCCACGTTTTGTCTCAGGTTGCGTATGATTGTCGCCACTACCGATACGCACCCTGTGACCTTGATGTAATTAATGTGGTTAGAAAAAGGGGAGTTCTTGTCGCTTAGTTTGATTGTCGCTTAACATTTAACATCCACAATTTGTTGCCTGTTCCAGGTAGCGTATGATTGTCGCCACTACTAATACGCAACCTGTTAATCACCCTGGGCCCTGGAACATTTTCTAATTAAAAATAAATATATATATGATTCATTAGAAATATTCCTCCATGCTGGGATATCCTTGACAAAATATTTTAAGAAAATCTGAACTATTGTTTTGTACCTTTGAATAAGATACCCACATTCTGAGGGGCTGTCCCAGGTTGCGTATGTTTCTCGCCACTACTTATACGCACCCTGTGACCTTGATGTATTTAATGTGGTTAGAAAAAGGGGAGTTCTTGTCGCTTAATTCGGTTGTCGCTTAACATTTAACATCCACACTTTGTTGCCTGTTCCAGGTAGCGTATGATTGTCGCCACTACTAATACGCAACCTGTAAATCACACTGGGCCTTGGAACATTTTTAATTAAAAATAGATATATCTATGATTCATTAGAAATATTCCTCCATTCTGGGCTATCCTTGACAAAATATTTTAAGAAAATCTGAACTATTGTTTGGTACCTTGGTTGGAATAAGATACCCACGGTTTGAGGGGCTGTCCCAGGTTGCGTATGATTGTCGCCACTACTTATACGCACCCTGTGACATTGATGTAATTAATGTGGTTAGAAAAAGGGGAGTTCTTGTCGCTTAGTTTCGTTGTCGCTTAACATTTAACATCCACACTTTGTTGCCTGTAGCCAGGTAGCGTATGATTGTCGCCACTGCTAATACGCAACCTGTAAATCACCCTGGGCCCTGGAACATTTTTAATTAAAAATAAATGTATCTATGATTCATTAAAAATATTCCTCCATGCAGGGCCATCATTGACAAAATATTTTAAGAAAATCTGAACTATTGTTTTGTACCTTGGAATAAGATACCCACGTTTTAAGGGGTTGTCCCAGGTTGCGTATGATTGTCGTCAGTATTTATACGCACCCTGTGTCCTTTGGAAATTTTATTTAGTATTGGCAGGGAATTCTCTTCTATTTTAAAAGCTTTTATGCTTAAAAAAGTATTTTTAAAACTCTGAAGCCTGTCCTCTAAATAATTGACGATATATTACGAACCTAGTAAAAAACTTTTACCCCAAAAATTGCCCACAAAAATTAAATTTGAAACATTTTATACTTTTGGTGTGTGCCGAAAGGACAATATATCCATTAGTTGATAATTAACTTATGATGCATTTTAATAGTCTTCACAAAAGCCAGAAAGTTCGGCCAATCAGTCTTGTAGCCCAAAAACAGAAAAAAATATTTGTTTCGCTCAGCCTATCTGCCTGGATCCCATAGATATTTTTTTGGTGAATCCAAATTGCATTGAACCACAGCAGCAACATGTAAATTATCTTTCTCTCGACAACTGAAATACTTTGTGGGTCTGATGCAGGATTTTTTTTGGTGGGCCTGTGGAGTTGTTGTTGGTCCTGCTGTTGTTGTCTGCCTTACCACAACCCCTACATGCAACAAAACAACTGGCCAAGCCGACCGACCAGCCAAATGCATGTCGAACATGCATACATAACATTATGTTGAGGAGTCTACGAGTGTGTGTTCGCTTCAGGACAAGAGCCATGTACGGAAATGAATCGATGTGAAGGCGAAAACAATAAATACAAAAAAAAAAAAAAAAAAAAATAATAATAATAAAATTTATTAAAAATGTTGTTGGTGGTTAATTAAAAAAAAGAACACGAACACGAACTGAACACAAATGTGGTAGCAGCAACAAAAACACCCAATGATGATGTTGTTGTTGCATTGGCTTCAATAGACGAAAAATCGAACTAAAAGAAACAGTTCACCAACCATCCAGCCATCCATAGTTGACTTCCCGCCCAAAAATAAAAACATAATCAATATATCTCTGAACCGTTGTCAGGACACCCAAAAAATAATAATAAAAACCTGAAACTCCAGCATAATGCATTGTGGGCCGAATGCAGAGAGGAGGTTATGTATAGCTGTGCGTACAAAAAAAAACATAATAAAAAATAGACAAAATATATGTTCGGCGAAAAACAACGGCATGTTAATGCAAAACCGCAAAACATCAGCAGCATACGCATTCTCGGCCATCGCAAGCGAGCTTCATTTGAGAGTGTGTATGTATGTGTGTTCACATGATGCACATAACGCACATTAATACATACATCGATACAGATACATACATTGCAAAAATTTGCATACCAAAAATAGTATTGGTTAATCATATCCTGAGGGTGGTAATGGGCAAGGATAGACAAGCTGGCTGGCTGGTGGGCTATTCGGAAGGTCTACAAACATATAATGATTAAAAATGTTATGTATGTATGTAATAAAAAAAAGATCAAATAAATAAATTATAATTGGGTGCTATACAAAGACAAGGTAGATCCACTACTTACAGATCGGCCGGTACGTATTTTTTCGACCCTCCACAAAATAGAGGTCTAGAGGTCTCTCTTGAAGTTAAATAGCAACCCTTTGTAAACTTTGCCAGGTTGCGTATGACTGTCGCCACAACCTATACGCACCCAGGGAACTTTGTGAAATGTATTTGGGTTCAGGGGTTTTTTTTTCTAAATCTCCCCTTCTATGGTTCCTCGACCATGATGAATTTCTTAATACTACAATAGGTCTCTTGAAATACAAAATCCAGTGCCAGCTTGCGAATGATTATTGCCATTATTTATACGCGCTCTGTGACCAGTCCCAGCTTGCGTATGATTGTCGCCAAAACTTATACACACCCAGGGACCATTGTGAAATTTATTTCCATTGTTCCTCGATCGGGATGAACTTCTTAATACTACAATAGGTTTCTTGAAATACAAAATCCAACCATGTAGCCAGTGCCAGCTTGCGAATGATTATCGCCATTATTTTTACGCGCTTTGTGGTCAGTCCCAGCTTGCGTATGATTATCGCCATTACTTATACGCACCCAGGAACCTTTGTGAAATTTATTTGGGTTCAAAAGTGAGATTTTTCAACCTCCTCTACTATGGTTCCCAAAAAAATTTCATTTGAAAAAAGATCGAAGCTATTAATCTATTAGATATATATGGCGTGTGTCTGGTTGCGTATGATTTCCGTCAAAATTTATACGCACACATGGGACTTCATAAATGTATTCGGATTCGGAATATATTTTTCATATATCTCCTCTTCTATGGGCCCTTAAAAATTGAATTTGAAATGATCTAAGCTTTCTTGTCTGTTCCAGGTTGCGTATGATTGTCGACACTATTTATACGCACCTAGGGATCTTTGGGAAATTTAGTTGGGTTCAGAAGGGAATATATATATATTTTTTTAAGTCTTCTCTCCCTCCACAAATTACTAGAGGTCTCTTGAAGTTAAACATCCACGTTTTGTAACCTGTACCAGGTTGCGTGTGATTGTCGCCAAAAATTATACGCACCCAGAAACCTTTGAGAAATTTTAATTGGGTTCAAAAGTTTTAGTCACCTCTTCAATGGCTCCCAAAAAATTTCATTTGAAAAAAGGTCCAGCTATAAGTCTATTTGAGAAATATGTTCGAAACATCAACACTTTGTGCCAGGATGCGTATAATTGCCGTCACTATGTACACGCACCCAGGGACTTTCATGAAATTTATTCGGATTATATTTTTCATATATCTCTTCTTCTATGGTCCCTAAAAATCTTATTTGAAAACACGATCCAAGCCATTTGTCCATTGAAGAAACATGTTTCAATTATCTAAGCTTTCTGGTCTATGACAGGTTGCGTATGATTGTCGCCACCAGTGATACGCACCCAGGCATTGTTTGGAAATTTATTTGGGTACAAAAGGGGATTTTTTTTTTTGAAATCTTCTCTCCCTCCACAAATTACTAGAGGTCTCTTGAAGTAAAACAGCCACGCTTTATAAACTGTGCCAGGTTGCGTATGATTGTCGCCAAAAGTTCTACGCACCCATGAACCTTTGTGAAATTTATTTGCATTGAAAAGTGAGATTTTTTTAACCTCCCCTTCCATTGTTCCTAAAAATTTCATTGGAAAAAAAGATTCAAGCTATCAGTCTTTTGGAGAAATATGTTTGAAACATCAACACTTTGTGATCTGTGTCAGGTTACGTATGATTGCCGTCACTATTTATATGCAGCCAGGTACTTTCGTGAAATTTATTCGGATTCGGAGTATATTTTTCATATATTTCTTCTTCTATGGACCCTAAAAATTGTAATTGAAAAAATCCAAGCCATTTATCCATTGAAGAAATATTTTTCAATGATCTAAGCTTTCTGGTCTTTGCCATTTTGCGTATGATTATCGACACTAGTTATACGCACCCAGGCATTTTTAGGAAATTTATTTGGGTTCAAAAGGGGATATTTTTTGAAATCTGCTCTTCTATAGTTCCTAAAAAATCGTATTTGAAAATACACTCTTGGTCGTTCATGAAAAAATGTATATTAAAAGATCGAAGGTATTGCTTCATTGCCGGGTTGCGTATGATTGTCGCCACAACGTATATGCACACTGGGACCTTCGTGAAATTTATTTAGATACAATTGGTCTCATGTGGACATTGTCAGATTGCGTATGATTGTCGTCACTACTTATACGCAACTGGGGACTTCTGTGAAAAATAATTAGGGAAGGGATTTATTATTCGCGTCTTCTATAGTTCTTACACAATCCTCAAAATATCGAATATAGAGAAGACCTTTATATGAGGGCTATACCAAAATGTAAACCGATATATCCTACTTTTCAATATCAAACATACTAGGAATAGTGGCAATGTATGTGCCAAATTTTGAAGCTCTTAGTTTAATATTGCGATGTTTGTAGTGATTTCAACAGACTTGCGTATACGTATTGACACAACGTATACACTAGGTGTTACTGCGCAATATTGTAGTTCAGACAAGTATGGTTGAGTATGGTTGTCGTCACAACTTATACGCACCCTGTTACCTATGTAAAGTTAAGTTTTATTTAGAAAAATGATCTGATCTCCCATATACAATTGATTTCTTCAATAAATCATCCACTTTTGTGTTGTCAGTCCCAGATTTCGTTTGATTGATGCCACTATAATTACGCCCCCTGAGACCTGCCTGGGTGAATTTCAAATAACAGACAATTCGGTTGAAGATCGTTCCCAAAATCCTCAAAATACCGAATATAGAGAAGACCTTGCTTGGATTTTTTTTTTTTTTAAAGAAAATCCATGCCTTGTTGCTGCTTGGAATTTTTTTTAAAGAAAATCCATGCCTTGTGTTGTTGCTTGATTTTTTTTTAAGAAAATCCACGCTTTTCGTTGCTGCTTGAATTTTTTTAAGAAATTCCACGCCTTGTATGGATGCTTTAAAAAATATTTTTAAAGAACCCTCGCCATGTGTGGCTGCTTTAAAGCATATTTTTTTTTAAATCCGCGTCTGCTTGATCTTTAAAAAATCATTGAAATTTTACGTTGTAGTTATCCGATTTCTAGATTACAAATCTCAGTCAAAAATTATCGTAGATCGATATACTTTCCATACATACGTTATACTTTCCATACATTTGTAGAGCAGAGTCTCCAGTATATTTCCAACCTATACAGCAACTTCGTATATGTGAAAGAATGTGTATTAAATAACCTTTTCTTTGTATTCCTATACCATGAACAATGGTGCGTATACATAGTGACACAACTTATACGTAATACGGTACTTCATAATATTTCTCGATTTGAAGAATTTTGGGATTGTTAAAGGGGCAAAACTAAAATGGGTGCTAATAAATACTTCTTAAATACTCCAGGCCTGTTGGTTTCCACATTATAGGTAAGCGATTTCAAGATTACATATCTCTGTCTAGAATTATCGTAGGTCGATATTCTTTCCATAAATTTGTAGAACAGAGTCTCCAGTATATTTTCTACCTTTACAGCATCTTCGTAGATCTGAAAGTATTTGCATTAAATGGCCTTTTCTTTTTATTCATATCCCATGAACCATGGTGCGTATACGTAACTAGCAAAGTACCCGCTACTTCGTATGCGGAACAGGAATAATAAAATATTTCATATGGAAATCGTTGTACTATAGTTCTGAATTCCACCTCTATTCGTACATTTAATAACAAGTTTATTACCATTAAGTATTCTTCATACACATAAGCACTATTTTCCGAAATCCACACATTAGCAAAAACGTACAGGTTCCACATGTAATTCCATTTAGAACTTTTCGAACACATAATTATACATTTTCAAGACTACCTCTACCGTCACCTCCACTAAATTTAGTACCAAAAACACTTTGGTCCTTCTTTCTAACTCTCTGTCAATGACCAACATTCTAAATTTTAGGTTTCCAGCTCTCTCCGTTACCCAAATTCAAATTATTCCAAATTTAGTGAATTTTCTATTCTATTTACTATTGGTATACATAAATTCGAGTTTCCAAAGTTGTCTCCATAGCTCAATACTACACTTCAACAGTAATTTTAATTAAAAATTTCGGGAGTCCAGCTCTATCAGTTCACACGTAATCAAGTTGTACCAAATATAGTACTATTTAGTACACATAGGTAATATGCTTCCATATCTCAATTATATATTCAAACATCAACCATTAGTCCAAATTATGGGTTTCCAGCTCTCTCCCTTCACCCAAATCCATCTAGTGTCGTTTAGTACTTTTCGTACACATAAATACAAGTTTCCAAAGATGTCTCTATAGCTCAATCTTCAACAGAAATCTTAATTCCAAATTTCAGGTTTTCAGTACTATCCTTTCAAGCAACATCCAAATTGTACTAAATTTAGTACCACATATACCTTTCGTACCAATAAGTACGAATTTTATAATCTACCTCAGTCCTACACTCCAACAGTCATTTTAATTCCCAATTTGAAGACTTCAGCTCTATCTGTTCACCTAAATCCAACTTCCACCAAATTTAGTACCATTTAGTACTTTTCGTACAAATAAGTACGATTTTTTAAAGCTAATTCCGATTATCACGATTCCATCTCTACACACTCAACTGAGAGTAATTAGTACGGAATTTAGTACCATTTTACACTTTTATACACATAAGTACGAATGTCTTAAACCATTTCCGTACATCAACACCACTTCCCAACCTGTATTCCATTTAAAATGTCAATATATATACAATAGGAACTAAATTCAGTAAAGTTTAGTACCTTTAGTACACTTATGGGTCGAATTTCCAAAAACCCTTTTGCACATCTTTCTAACTTTCCATTAGTGACCAACATTCCAAATTTCAGAATTCTAGGTCTTCACGTTCGCTAATAAAAAGGGTACCATATTTGTTACATTTTTGTACTTTTCGTACCCTTCTACTTCCAACAAAACTTCCTGCATACCCCGATCCTACACCCTTATAATGATTCCAAATTCAAATTTAAATGTACCAAATTTAGTACAGAGTAGTACGAATTTCCAATACTTCTTACTAAACCCACACCCCCACAGTTATCCTAAATCCAAGTTTCAGAATTCCAACTCTATCGGTTCATCCACAATTCAATTTGTACCAAATTTAGTACACTGTAGTACGAATTTCCAAAACTTCCTACTTAACCTAAACCTACACTCCAAGTGATCCTAATTCCAAGTTTCAGAATTCCAACGCTATCGGTTCACTCACAATCCAAATTGTACCAAATTTAGTACACTACAACCCCACAGTGACCCTAAATCCAAGTTTCAGGATTACAACTCTATCGGTTCACTCACAATTCAATTTGTACCAAATTTAGTACACTGTAGTATGAATTTCCAAAACTTCCTACAGACCCCAATCCTACACCCCCACAGTGATCCTATATCCAAGTTTCAGGATTCCAACTCCATCGGTTCACCCTCAATTCAAATTGTACAAAATTTAGTACACTATAGTACGAATTTCCAAAAATTTTTAAAACATCCTACATATCTCGATCTTACACCCCAACAGTGATCCTGACTCCAAATTTCATGATTCTAGCTCTATTGGTTCGCATAAAATTAAAATTGTACCAAATTTAGTACCATTTAGTACCCATGAATATAAATTACTGAAACTGGTAAAAAATTCCAAAACTACGTACATTACCAGTCCTACACTCCGACGGTAATGTTAATTTCAAATTTCGGGATTCCAGCTCGATTTGTATTTCCAAATTAAATTTGTACCAAATATAGTACCATATAGTACTTTTCGTACAAATGAGTACACGCTTCCAAAACCATCTCCTTAAATGGACTCTACATCTCATCCCTAATTCGCATTCCAAATTTCAAGTTTTTAGCTCTATAAATTCACATGCTACGAAATTGTACAAAATTAAGTACATTTTAGTACTTTTCGGATATTTGTAGTTCGAATTTCCAAAAACCCGTTGGTACATCTATCCTACACTCAGCGACCACCAATCCAAATTTCAGAGTTCTAGCTCTACCGGTTCGCCAAATACAAATGGTATCACATTTAGTACTTTTTAGTACTTTTCGTACCGTTCTAGTACGAATTTCCAAAAACGCTTTTGTACATCTTCCCAACTTTACATCAGTGACCCACATTCCAAATTTCAGAATTCTAGCTCTTCCCGTTCGCCTAATACAAAGGGTACCATATTTGGTACATTTTAGTACTTTTCGTACCCTTCTAGTTCGAATTTCCAAAAACCCAGCCTTATCTCACGCCTACACACCAACACCAACCCACACTCAAAATTTCAAGCTTCTAGCTTTAGCCGTTTCGTCTGGGCGATGATCTGTCAGTCACTCACTCACTCACTCACTCACTCAGTCACTTAACACTAAGCTCTTTTATATATATAGATGACACAACTTATTCGCAATATGGTACTTCATAATATTTTTCGATTTTAAGAATTTTAAGGTTTTTAAGAGAGCAAAAATTAATAGTTACAAATCTAAACATTGTGTCGATCCCAAAACTATTATTTAAATAATCAACGCACTGTGTAAGTACTCAAAAATATTTTCTATATAATCCACGCCTGTTATAGTCGAGAAGATTTCTTTTAAATCTGGGTTTCTTCTATCAGAAGAGGTTTCATGTATGAAAGATTGCATTGTCTTCTGGTCTTCTATTATCTCTACCATAAGTCCATAAGTCAATTTCATTCTCCTTTTGCTCCAATTTAATACAATTTTTTTTCAATTTGTGTATATTTAAAATGTTTGTATTTTAGTCATTTCATTTAAGTTTAAATATCCGAGGCTAGAATTATCGTAGATCGATATTCTTCACACACATTTATCGAGCAGAGTCTTCAGTACATTTCCTTCCTTTATAACATTTTCGTAGAGACGATAGTATTTTAATTATATAACCTTTTCTATGTATTCATATCCCATGAACCATGATGCGTATACGTAGTGACACAACTTATTCGCAATATGGTACTTCATAACATTTTTTAATTTTAAGAATTTTGGGATTTTTGAGAGTAAAAAAATAGTTAAAAATCGAAGCTTTTCGGAAATCCCTAAAAATAGTTTTTTTGTATAATTTTCACCCTTGGAGGGTGATCATAAATATTACCTTAATAATCGACGCCTGTTGTAGTCGGGATTTTTTTAAAACCAGGTTTTTTCTATCGGAGTTTGTTTCGTTTACGGAATATTGCATTGTCTTCTGGTCTTCTATTATCTCTACCATAAGCCCATAAGTCCATTTCTTTCTCCCTTTCCTCCCATCTAATACAAATTTATTTCAAATTGTGTATATTTAAAATGTTTGTATTTTAGTCATTTCATTTAAGTTTAAATATCCGAGGCTAGAATTATCGTAGATCGATATTCTTCACACACATTTATCGAGCAGAGTCTTCAGTACATTTCCTTCCTTTATAACATTTTCGTAGAGACGATAGTATTTTAATTATATAACCTTTTCTATGTATTCATATCCCATGAACCATGGTGCGTATACGTAGTGACACAACTTATTCGCAATATGGTACTTCATGATATTTTTTAATTTTAAGAATTTTGGGATTTTTAAGAGTAAAAAAATAGTTAAAAATCGAAGCTTTTCGGAAATCCCTAAAAATAGTTTTTTGTATAATTTTCACCCTTGGAGGGTGCTCATAAATATTACTTAAATAATGCACGCATGTTGTAGTCGAGATTTTTTTTAAATCTGGGTTTCTTCTATCGGAGTTTGTTTCGTTTACGGAATATTGCATTGTCTTCTGGCCTTCTATTATCTCTACCATAAGCCCATAAGTCCATTTCTTTCTCCCTTTCCTCCCATCTAATGATGGTATTTCAGTCATTTCATTTAAGTTTAAATATCCGAGGCTAGAATTATCGTAGATCAATATTCTTCACACACGTTTTTTAGAGCAGAGTCTCCAGTAGTCTCCAGTCTCGTAGATGTGAAAATATTTCCATTAAATGGCCTTTTCTTTGTATTCCTAACGCATGAACCATGGTGCGTATACGTAGTGACACAACTTATTCGCAATATGGTACTTCATAATATTTTCGAAATATCCGAGGCTAGAATTATCGTAGATCGATATTCTTCACACATATTTGTAGATCAGAGTCTCCAGTATAATTTCTTCCTTTATATCATCTTCGTAGTTATAACAGTTTTCCAATTCTATAGCTTTTCTCTATTCAACTTTCAGCTGACCTCTGGTGCGTATACGTATTGACACAACGTATACGTCATGTGGTCCCACACAATATTTTCGATTTTAACGATTTTTAATGATAAAACCAATTCTTTATAGTCCTCATGTAGGGGTCTCATGATGTACATAATTAAAAACCAGTGAGCGGAGCAGTATAGTCGGACGGGGCCGACCATACCATACCCTACACAACTACCACGAAACTCAAATTTTCTGCGGATGTCTATTCCGAGACTGGGCAATATTTCGTGATATTTGCACCCTCTTGCCCGATTAGAGGTAAACAGCACATCT
The DNA here is from genome assembly GCF_032173495.1 of Musca vetustissima. Lineage (NCBI taxonomy): Eukaryota > Metazoa > Arthropoda > Insecta > Diptera > Muscidae > Musca > Musca vetustissima. The sequence goes on along the minus strand of NW_026885735.1, from coordinate 17,174 downwards.
TCCTCACACTGACATATTTTCCGAATATTACGAGTATTCTGTACAACTATTGTCCAGATTCCCTTCACCGTGGGTTGTGTTGTGATGCTCGGCTTTTATTTGAGGTTTATAGATCGACTCGAAAATAACACAAAAAATTAAGTTTTCGGTCCACTTCATTCCAAAATTATTATGTGATCATCACCGAAAATTATAGGCGTTGTCCTTGACCATAACTGGAACCTCATGGAACATTTCAAAGCGATCAGCGCTATAGTTCCGCTCTCCAGAGTGATAATGGGTTACTGAATAATATACGAATACGGAGATACATGTAAATATTTAGGTGTAACTCCCACATCCGAGCACATACAACAATATAATTAGTCTTAATTTAAAGGTCAACCACTCTTCTTGGATATAATATCAACTTCTCGGGTATATGTCCTTCAGGGGTAAATATATACGCCATAGAATACAAATTTTGTAATTTTTCACACAAAAGTCAGTGTCCATTTGACCCGCTAAATATTGACCGATCTTTCTCCAAACAGGCATGCTTAATCTTTGGCCCGATCTGCTTCTCCACGCAAAATTTCACGATGTTCGGACCATTGTTGCGGCCTCTGGACCGACCAGAAAAACCGACAAAAATTTAGTATTTGGTCCATTTCATCCCCTAAATATTAACCGATCTTTCCCAAAAACAATAGGGGTCTTCATTGGCCAGAACCCAACCTACATGCAACATTTCGTGAATATTGGTCCATAACTGTGGCCTGTATCGTGTTTACAAATTATAATGGACAGACGGACGGACGGACGGACACACATGTCTAGATCGACTCAGTTAGTCGAGATATGACGATCGATATACTTAAAGGTGGGTCTAGGACCAATATTTCGCGGCGTTACAAACATTTGGGGCTGCACAAAGCTATAATACCCTGACAACATAGATGTGTAGGGTATAATGAACACGATAAAACATATTCAAATAAAGGATATACCAAACAGAAAAAAAGGCAAGCAAAAAAAAAACGTTTTGCTGTTTTCAATAATTGCATTTGACTGTGATAATTAGCCGCCATGTCATTGAGCAGGCCGGCAGATTCATGCAGCCATTAGCAAGGCCCACAACAACCCCCCCACCAGGCTACATAAAATCTGCAAATTGTTAGTAAAGCTGATGATGATGTTAGCCTGGCGTGTGAATCCTCCCTCTCTCCCTCTACACGCGCTCTCGATAATTTTCAATATATTGTTTGTATGTTTGGTATGCTTGCTTTTGGCCTTATGATGAGTTAATGCAACAAAATGTTGCACTAGCAGCCAGTTATCATAATGCATTGTCAACTGCCACAACACAACAACACCACCCAAAACATTCATTTTTTCTCATCGATGTCGTTGTTGTTGTCATCGTGTTATTAAAAATATAATTCGGATTTTATTTTTTTATATTTTTTGTTGTTTTGTGTTAAACACAAAACCGCCAAACATATGGCGAAAAAAAGCAGTGCAAATGTATTTGTGTGTGTGTGTTGGATTTTTTTCCCGTTGTGTGTGATAATTCCTACATAATCAGCATTTAGTCCATTGCAAGGTTTCAAACAAAAAACTTAGTTTGTGTTTTAGTTGGCAGTATATAAAAACAAATTTAAATAAAAAACAAATTTGAAAAAAAATAAGTTCCATAAAAAAAAATTAAAATTAATAAAACCCATTCCTCGAGAAGTGTAACGGATTTATTTCTTTCTTGCTACAAAATGCAACAAATGGCTAACCCATACCATCATTCGACGCGAAACCGCAGTGGAAATGCATTCAAAATTCAAATTTAAATATAAAAACAACAACAAAAACAAAATAAAATAAAATTTAACGCTTGACAACAACAAAACACCACAAGTGAGTGCAGAATATTTCGTTAGAAAAAAATTTAAATAAAAAACTTTAATTAAATAGTAAATGTTTTTATATTTATTCGAAAATTTTGCTAGCTTTGTAATTGAAGATTTTTTTTTGTATATATTAAAAAAATATTATTCGATTTATTTTCTGAAATGACATTTTTAGAATAAATATTTAGTATTTATTTGCCATTAAAAGCCATAAAAACCCGAAAATATTGTGTGGGACCACATAACGTATAAGTTGTGTCAATACGTATACGCACCCGGGGGTCATGTGATAGTAATACAAAGAAAAGGCTGTATGAACGGAATACTATATAACCCATGAAGATGGTATAAAGGAGGAAAATATAATAGAGAGTTTGGCCTTTAAATACATACAAAGAATATTAATCTATGATAACCGTGAGCTGAGATATTTAATTTTGAAAGAGGATACTTAAGCACAGAAGATTTGGAAACCTTTATAAAATAATTATAAAAAATTTGCACTTAACTGGATAAAATTATATTTTTAGAAAAAATATTCAATATTTATTTACCATTCAACAATCGACAAATCGCAAAAAAACCCGAAAATATTGTGTGGGACCACATAACGTATAAGTTGTGTCAATACGTATACGCACCCCGGGGGAGCCATGTGATAGTAATACAAAGAAAAGGCTATATAAACGGAATACTATATAACCCATGAAGATGGTATAAAGGAGGAAAATATAATAGAGAGTTTGCCCTTTAAATACATACAAAGAATATTAATCTATGATAACCGTGAGCCGAGATATTTAATATTGAAGGAGGATACCAAAAAATACAGAAGATTTGGAAATCTATTACAAAAATAATTATAAAATAATAAATATAAAAATAAATAAAAAATTTGCACTTAACTGGATAAAATTATATTTTTGGAAAAAATATTCAATGTTTATTTACCATTCAACAATCGACAAATCGCAAAAAAAAAACCCGAAAATATTGTGTTGGACCACATAACGTATAAGTTGTGTCAATATGTATACGCACCCGGGAGCCATGTGATAGGAATACAAAGAAAAGGCTATGTAAACGGAATACTATCACATTTACGAAGGTGATATAAAGGAAGAAAATATTCTAGAGAATTTACACTATAAATACATACGAAGAATATTAATCTATGATAACCGTGAGTTGAGATATTTAATATTGAAAGAGGATACCAAAAAATACAGAAGATTTGGAAACATATTACACAAATAATTATAAAATAATTTTCACTTGACTGGATAAAATTATATTTTTAGAATAAATATTCAATATTTGTTTACCATTCAACAATCAACAAATTGCAAAAAACTGGAAAATATTGTGTCGGACCACATAACGTATAAGTTTTGTCAATATGTATACGCACCCGGGAGCCATGTGATAGTAATACAAAGAAAAGGCTATATAAACGGAATACTATATAGCCCATGAAGATGGTATAAAGGAGGAAAATATTCTAGAGAGTTAACACTATAAATACATACAAAGAATATTAATATCTGATAATTATGAGCTGAGATATTTAACTATACAAATTGATATCAAAAATACAAATAAGAAACAATTTAAAAAAAAAATTACTTGACTTGAAAAAATTAATGGAAGTTTTGCAATAAATATTCAATAATTATTTACCATTCAACAATTACAACATCCCCGAAAATATTGTGTGGGACCATATGACGTATAAGTTGTGTCATTACGTATATGCACCAGGGGGCAAATGATGAGAAAACAATATAATGGGAATACTTTCGCCTTTACGAAATAATACATAGGAAAAAAATACAAATAAATAAATGAGAATCTTCATTTATTTGTATATTTTTTCCTATGTATTCGAGAATTTTGCTTTGATCATCAGAATTCGTTCTCAGGCGAGTGGTAGATTATAATGGGGTTTGTATGTGCATACTTAAGGCTAAAACGCCGTCAAATCCAAGCTAACAGTCAATAAACTTATAATGCGATTTGGCATGTATGTTAGGAAGGCCAAGGACCTTCCCAATATTATGGAGTCATTAATAGACATACTGAAAATTAATCACAGACTGAAGCTGAAGTTCAGAGTGACGAGTTTAGTATTCTAGAGTCTTTTGTGAATCATACACAGTTTAAAGAAAATATTATATGCAACCAGAAGAGGCTTTGATAGACATATTGTTGATTTCAAATAGACTTTTTATAGATAAAATTAGTATCAGAGAGTTATATACAGATCATGTGAAGGCCAATACAAGACTTAGAGAGGTTTGTAGGCCTTCGAAAATAGAATATTGTGAGCGTATGATTTATGTCAATACGCATACGTTTCATAGTACAATGAACACAAATAAGCATAGTTAAAAACTTTGTTTACAAATGCCTTGTTAACCTCGAAGTGAGGCACCAGCGAAATTCTCATGCAGTTTATTTCGTTCGTTAGCTAAGTACTTTGCTTTGTTAAAATATACATTTGGGTATAAATAGTTTCTGGGGAGAATATCCCCAACAAAAAATTAAGAGAACTGATGAAGATCAGTGGCGTGATCCGAAGCTATAGTCTTCCCTGCCTTATTCCTTGTGGACAATGTAAAAAACAAACTACAAATGGTATCCCATATAACCCGCCAATACTACTGATAATTAAAAACCTATAAATATATTAATCGTCGATAAACATGCGCTTAGTTATGTAAATTTAAGTTTGAATGCCTGCAGATCACGAAGTTTTATATTTGCAAATGGAAGTCAAAGTATGTCCCAAAGTCAGTTATTATATCTGGACTTTCGAAAAGTCGTTAAAAGTCTGATTGATATAAACTAATCATCAGATAGGCATTTTGACGGCGTTCAGGGCAAAATAGTGAGATGTACAACATAACGTATAAGTTGTGGCAATACGTATACGAATTAGGGACGCTTTATAGACGAGCCCAAATTTAGAAATGTCGTGTTTAATAACTGAGAGTTTTGTACTTACCGTGTGTACAGCCAGGGATGTTTTTATAGAAGAGCTGTTTTCTAGAATGTACTCTAAAGTACTATATAAACTTTTAGGGATCATCTGAAGTAAGGTTTGTAGGCAGTGTGATCTTAAAAGACCTGAATGCCAGATCATATTATTATAAAGTCTTTCATAGGCGATCGGAAGAATTAGCTAGTTTTACAAAAGGCAGAGAAAAACCTGTAAGTTGATCAAGTTCTGTTTTTTTATATTCGAACTAAAGTCCGCAGACCTCTTTCATTGTCGAACTGAATCCCAGATAATATTTCTTAGGCGATCCGTAGGACCAGCTGGTCTTATAAAAGCTAGAGAATGGTCTTTCGAAGACATAAACAATTCCTCATAGTCCATCTGAAGGTAACGTAATGCAATCAACATCAAAAGAGCAATTTGAAGGCCACCAAAATCTCCATATAGAATTCGTGAGCCAAGTGACCCAAGTGGTACAGCTACATATCAAACACGTAAATCCAAGGAATTTTTCATTTGGATGGGTTTAAAGCCTGGAAGACTCCCTCGTTAATCTGCGGAAGATCAGGTAAGCCAGTAGGGCACGTGAGTACTTCATAGACTTGGTTAAGATCAGATAGTATATAAATAGCCATGTAAGGACCAAACTCCCAGAATTTGGTACAGGAGGCGTGCTAAAGACCGAAGAGTCTTTGATAGACCAGCTGAGCTATTTTTCGATTTATTAGAGATGTTGGTCAGAAGATATATCAAGCAAACTTTTCAGGGCTACTTGAGACAGAGAGTCTGCTTAGAAAATGATTTTTAGTAGACGAGTTGAAGGCCTTAACATCAACGAAATTTCAGATACCTCGTCTGGGTGTGGAGAAGGGTAGTTAATATTCCAATGGTTCCCTGAAGATTGATAATGTTGGTTAAATGATCAGGGAGCCTTCTGCCATAAAAAAAAACCCTCTCAGATTTTTAATAACGTCCTGAGATCATTACTAAACTTTGGAAAAATCATCGGTTTATTTAGCACTATGTTAGGAACAGGTATTATTTCAAAATTTTGTCTAGGTAGTCAAGTAACCCAGAATAAATTTTTGAAATGTTAAATAGGTCAAATAAAGTCTATAGATTGGTTTAAAAAAGCCTTCTGCTAAGGAGTTAAAAAACAGAAAAACTGAAAGCCTGAAAATATTCGGATAGAAGAAATTATTCGACAATTATAGAAGATCTGAGTAGGTCAACAATTTCATTGTAGACGTCTACCCTCAAAAGCTACATGTAGACCAGAGAGGCTGATAAAAACAAAATGTAAGGACCCAAGGAGAACGTAAAGCTGCCAAACCTTCGCATGTCATCTATTGGTTCGAAATTTGTACCAAGAAGAGTTTTTAATCGCGATTTTGTATAGTTTAGTTGAATAGAGTGGATAATTTTCAGGGGGTACTAAAAACTTGGGATATCCTGCCAGTTAACGGAATATTTCAGAAATTAGATGAAGGTTATGGCATTTCTTTTACCAGGGGATTCCATCAGAGGGTGAGGTTTATATAAAAATAAGTGGGGTTTCAAAATGTCTTCGAAGAGTAGAAAGCCTTTCAGAGTAACATATGACGTCAGATGACTAAGAAGTTTTTGCCACATTAGCCCCAGCTAAAACGTTTACAAATTCCGCAAATATGGCGGAATATATCGAAATTAAATATAAAAAAACTAAGATTGTTATAGTTTATAGTTAATTTCGGTATATTCCGATACCGCTTCAGTATGCCGCACTACTATGGATTTTGCCCCTATCAGGCACCAGGTCGAAATATATATGGAAGCTATGTCTGCATCTGCACCAATTTGAACAAAACGTAATAACGTCATTCTTGTTTCAATTTTATACCTTGTGCAAAATGTCGTGTCAATCGGACAAACATTAGAAGTTTGGCATACCATTTTCCTAAAATCGAACGAAAATCTATATGGGAGCTATATCTAAATCTGAATCGATTTTCACGAAATTTAGCACACATCATTCTAGACTCAAAACAGTACGCTGAGCCAAATTTAGGGCACATCGAAAGATATATCAGGTCTTTGGTATACCATTTACATTAGATCGGACGAAAATATATATGGGAGCTATATATAAATGTGAACCGATTTTCACGAAACTTAGCGCACATCATTCTAGCCTCAATTCAGTATACTATGCCAAATTTCGTGCAAATCGAAGGATATATAGGGATTTTTGTGCACCATTTATATAAAATCGGACTAAAATATATATGGAAGCTATATCCAAATCTGAACCGATTTTTTCCAATTTAAATAGGGTTCGTCCTTGGGCCAAATAAGTGACCTATGCCAATTTTCATCCAAATCGGATCATAAATGCGACCTGTAATTTGTTCACAAAAATACATGAACAGACAGGCATTGTGCATGGTTCTCGTGATCCTAAAAAAATGCTTCTATGGGCCTCCAGATTTTTTTTTTTTTGAAAAATCTACTCTTCTGATATCTTAAAAAAGACCCCCTAATTACTGCCACAAATTCAATTTCCTTGACCCTCAAACTAACAGCTATTATTAATATGCATTTACACTCACACACACATATACATATGTATGTATATATGTATATATATTTCAATATTAAAAAATATTCGTCTACACAACATCATTCATCTCATTCAAATGGGGTAGCCATAATCTATTAACTCATAATAACAACTAACCCGCTATTAACTCGAACTGAACAACAAAAAATCCCTACCCTAGTCCTTTCCGATCCCCTCCAGCCTTCACAATGTCATCGCCATCATTAACAAAGTTATAAATATATATTTTTTGTATTTGCAAATATTTTTATCTATGTGTGTGTATTTTATGTAATATTTTTTTGAGTGTTGAGGGGGGAGGAGGGGGTCGAGGTGGCTAATGGTTTGACAATGCAGTTGTAGTTGTTGTGTATCTATTGTTGAAAACATTTCTATAATCAAGTGTGAGGATTTGTGTGCAGATTTGTGTGTGTGAGTGTCAATTGCATAAAGAGCAGATGAGCGTGTTTGTGTGTGTGCGTGTGGTTTTTTGCAAGGTGTATTTGTAATAATGATTGTTTGTTTGTTAGCCAAAACCATATTGATTACAACAGACAAACACACACACACATTCTCCGCTTTGCCATTCATTCAATTTGCATTTCCATTTTTTGTGTGGTGGGCCCGATTTGTGGGTCCTTTTGGACCGCACAGATTCCCACCCAACAGATTCGTTGTCAATTTTTTTTTTGGCTATGTATTAGTGTTGGGTGTTTTTTGTTGTTGTTGTTATTGTCTGGTATGTGATCAATTTGTGTTTGTTTGCTCTCTTTTTTTATTAGTTGCTCTTGTTGTTGTTTTCGCCTATCATCATCATCATGATGTTTATTAAAAAATTTTTATTAGTATTTGTTAGCCAAATGATTAAAACAAAATTTAGTTTAGAAATATCCGTTAGTGTTGCAACATTAATTTGTTTTCCCCCAAAAATAACAACAACAACGCACACAAAAAATTAAAAAAATCAAAAATATCCAAAAATGTAGCTACAAAACGGAAAACGGAAAACAAGAAAGGCAACGCAAAGGACTTTCAAAAAAAATAACGACGGATTATTTTTTTTTGGACACAAGTTTTTTTTTGGCCAATGAACGGGAAATTTTTTAGCCGAAACAAATAATCGATGTGTGTCTCGAGTGTATTCAGAACGATAAAAACCCATAGAAAAAAATGTGAAGGTAATTGATAGCCAGTGACAAAAAGGAAAAAAGGAAGACAAAATGTGAATCAATTGTCCTTGGGAAAGGATACAAATGTGTGAAGTATTTTTAGAAAAAATCCAATTAAATGACATGAAAAAAAAAAAATAAAAACAAAGAAAAATAAATCCCCATAGAGGGTATTATTTTAATTGTGACTCACGTTGGGCGCCATATTTTATTTAAGAAATTACTTTTTGAATAAGAAGAACTTTGTAATCCAAATTTAGATTCAAGTATGATTTATGTGAGAGCTTAAAATTTGGAGAAGTGAATACTGACGTTGGGCGCCATTTTGGTTCAATGTGAAATTTGTTTTATAAAAATGTGATTGATGAAAAAAATTAAAAATAACCGATGTTAAATATTATATGGATAAAAATTATAAAGACATGGAATATAAAAAATGAGGAATCCAAATTTTGATAAAAATTTTAGAATTCGAATTTTCACGTTGGGCGCCATTTTTGTTTTAGTGTGAATTTTTTATATAAAAATTGTATGAACAAAATTGAAATATTTTAAAGAAGAAAAAAATTTCCCCTTGAGAGAATTATTTTAATTGTGATCAACGTTGGGCGCCATATTTTATTCAAGAAGTTATTTTTAGAATAAGAAGAACTTTGTAATCCATATTTAGAGTCAAGTATGATTAATGTGAGAGCTTACAATTTGCAGAAGTTAATAATGACGTTGGGCGCCATTTTTGTTTTAGTGTGAATTTTGTTTTACGAAAATGTGATTGAAGAAAAAGGTTAAAAAATAACTCATGGTTAATATTAAGTGAATAAAAATTATAAAGCAAAACCCCCCTTGAGGATATTATTTTAATTGTGACCCACGTTGGGCGCCATATTGTCCTTAATGAAATATATTTTTGAATATGAAAACATAATTGGAACCCACATTTTGCTCTCGATACATGTGAGAGAATACAAATTTAAGTATACGAATTTTCACGTTGGGCGCCATTTTTGTTTTAGTGTGAATTTTTTGTATACAAATTAAATTAAAAAAAAACATTAAAAATAAATTAATTTTAAATATTTAATTACCAAAAATAGCAAAGAAGAAAAAATCCCCCCTTCAGAGAATTATTCTAACTATGACCCACGTTGGGCGCCATATTTTATTTAACTAAATATTTATTGAAATATGAAAAAAATGAGGAACCCAAATATTGATTCACTTACGATACATGTGAGAATATAAAAATTGAAGAATATGAATTTTGACGTTGGGCGCCATTTTCATTTTAGTGAGAATTTTGTTTTACATAAAAGTGTATTGTCAAAAAATTTAAAAATAAATTAATTTTAGATATTTAGAAGCCAAAAATTGCAAAGAAGAAAAAATCGCCCTTGAGAGATTATTTTTTTAATTGTGATCCACATTGGGCGCCATATTTTATTTAATTAATTATTCATGGAATACGAATGACTTTGTAACCCATATTTTGATTTATACGCGATTTACGTGAGTGAATGCAAATTGAAGAATGAAATACTGACGTTGGGCGACAATTTGGTTAATTTTTTGTGGAGACATTTAGTACCCAATAGCAACCCAATGTACCAAATTTCAGGGTAGTCGGTTGAAAAACCCGCTCAAGAACCCCAAAATACCGAAAATTGGGGGGTACTGTTATGTGGGAGCTATGCCTAAACGTGGACCGATATATCCCATCTTCGAACTTGACCTGCCTGATTACGAAGGACAAACCTATGCAAAATTTCAGCACCCTATCTCAATTCCTTCAGAAGATAGCGTGATTACAACAGACGGACGGATATAACTAGATCATCTTAGAATTTTAACCTGATCAAGAATATATATACTTTATAGGGTCGGAAATGAATATTCTAATGAGTTACAGACGGAATGAGGGTATAAAAATTGACAATATTGCCCATATATCTCTTCTCTATCTCTCTATATATATATCGTGATCGCTAAACTCAACAACTACTGCACCGATTTTGACCAAATTGTATGTACATGCACTATGGGGCGTGAGGAGTGTATCTGTGTAGTTTGAAGTTCATCCGACAGATGGCCGCGAAATAGTGGTCCTAGACCTATACCTTTAAATATACCGATCGTCATATCTTGACTACGTGAGTCGATCTAGACATGTGTGTCCGTCCGTCTGTCCATTATAATTTGTAAACACAATATAGGATGGGTTCTCGCCAATTAACACCCCTATTGTTTTTAGTAAAGTTCGATTAATATTTAGGGGACGAAATGGACTGGCAAAGAATCATAATACCTGTTATGATAAAGATCCGTCATTATTTAGCGGGTCAAATGGGCCCAGACTTTTGTGTGACAAATTACAAAATTTGTATTCTATGGGGTATATATTTACTCCAGAAGGACATAGACTCGAGAAGTCGATAGTATATTCAAGAGGATTGGTTGAACTTTAAATTGATGTCAATTATATGGTCGTATGTTCTTGGATGCGGGAGTTACACTTAAATATTTTTGCTTACGTATTCATCAGAGAGCAGAAATATAGCGCTGATTGCTATGAAATTTTCCATGAGGTTCCAGTTATGGTCAAGTTCAACGTCTAGACCGTAAACTTGATTTTTTTTAGTTTTTTTTCGAGTCGATCTATAGCCATAATTATAAGCCGAACATCACAACACAACCCACCGTGAAGAGAAACGAGAAATTAGAAGGGCTGAACTGAATATTAGTAATATTCGGAAAATATGTCAGTGTAAGGAAGAGTTTCTGCTGACCTCTAATCGGGTAAGAGGATGCAACTATCACGAAATATTGCCCAGGCTCCAAATAAAAATCCGCAGAAAGTTAGAATTCTGTGGTAGGGTATCGTATGGTCGACCTCGTCCGACTATACTACTCCGCTCATTGGTTTTATATGATTTCCTCCAAAACATTTTGTACCAAAACAAACAACAACAAAAGATTATGGAAATAATTGAGCGCCAGAAAATATTTTAGCAGAATTCCACTAAAGTGGTGGAAAATCTGAAAGGATGCCATACGTAACTTTAATGCCCCGCACTTTATGTTGTATTTGGCGTCAAATTATCTTTTGGGTTCAGATTCCAAAATATATTGAGAAATATAACCGAAGTCGTCAATGCTAATTGATATCTTTAGGTTGGGCGCCATTTACTCTTAAACTGGTACCGATTCTGTTATATTTGACACCACGTTTCCCTCTGTCCTCAGATTCCAGATCACAATGAAAAATACCACTGTAGTTGGCATTTCCTGAAGATTTGCCCCACGTTGGGCGCCATTGTCCTTTAATTACCTGATGATTCCGTTCTACTATGCGCCACTTTTCATTCTGCCTTCAAATTTCAGATTATCGTGAAAAATTTCAATTGAAATAATTATAAGCTGAAGGATTGGCTCACGTTGGGCGCCATTCAACTTAAATGATCCCCATGATTCCAATATGTTGGCTGCCAAAGTTCTTTCTGCCCTCAGATTCTAGATCACAGCGACAAATACAACTAAAGTATTCAAGAACTGAAGAGTTGCCCTCACGTTGGGCGCCATTTAACTTTAATGACTGTGATGTATTGAAACACTTCGGTTGGAGATTACTCAATAAGTGATTTAGTTTTATTTATGAAAAAGGAAAGAAGCAAAAGATAACATCATAACATAATAAAAGCTTTATGACAAAAGCTTAATTGTACAAGAAATAAATAGGTGTCTATAATAAAGATGCATATATAACACGCCTCCACTTAAATTTGAATTTTTATAATGTTTGTATAAGTTCAAGAGTATAAATTCAATAATTATGTATAAGATATAAACAATTTACATACAGAAAATAATATACTATTTGAAAAATTATAAATTTAAATGATAAATTCAATAACAGTTCAGTTCTATTAAAATGTAAAATTTGTGTAATTAAGTACATGTTTTCTTTACTCTAGGTCTTAGCACCCTTGAAGATATGTTTCCATTATCATTGTTTTCATTTAAATTTGACATTTCAGTATTTTTATCATTGTCTACATTTTTATTACATCCAGAATTAGGAATTAATTTCTCTACAATTACTTCGTTATTAACATGTGACTTTTCAACAGCTTGATTGGTGGAATTTCCATGTGAGCACGATGGTAAATCGGATAAATCATTTTTATGTTCTTCGTCAGTTTCAATATTTCTATTCTCATTCACACCTGCCCTAATCTGATCAGTATGTCTTTTTATAATTCTTCCTGTTGAGAGAATACATTGATATGATCGTGGACCTGTCTTATCTTTTATGATAGCAGGGGCCCAAGACTTTGAATTAGCGTTTGTATAATCCCGTATAAAAACATTTTGACCTTTTTTGAACGCAACCATCCTCTTACCATTATAATTTAAAATGTTTTTATTTTGCTGTTCTATGATTTTGTCTCTAACAAGAGGAGGTTTAATTATATCAAATCTGGTTCTAATTGATTTTCCAATGAAAAGTTTTGCTGGGCTTTCACCAGTTGAGCTATGTTGAGTATTACGATAATCCATTAGAAAACGATTTAAAACAATGTCTATGTTTTCGTTTCTTCCAGATGATAAGTTCGCATAAATAGATTTTTTTAAAGTTTTCACAAAATTTTCAGCCTGGCCATTTGTGGCTGGATGCCCAGGAGCCGTTAGAATATGTTTTATTTTATTGTTTGAAGTAAATATTTTAAATTCTTCAGAAACAAATTGTCTGCCGTTGTCACTGACAATCGTGTAAGGAATACCGAAACGACAAAAAATTTCCCTAAGTTTTGAAATTACAAAACTGGAAGTGATTTCCTTGGTTTTGAATACTTCTACCCATTTGGAAAACGAGTCTACGACAATAAGAAAATGATAATTTTTAATTGGACCTGCGAAGTCGATATGAATTCTTTGCCATGCTGAGCTTGTTGGAGTCCATGGTATAAGAAAACTTTTTTCTGGACTAGCCATAAGTTTTTGACAGGGAATACACGACTTAATTAAGTATTCGATATCTACATCGAGTTTAGGTCACCAAACAAACGATCTGGCTAAAGCTTTGGTTTTAACAATGCCTAAATGAGATTCATGTAAACTTTGGAGTACTAACTCTCTCAATTTTGTAGGTACGATAACTCTATAACCCCATAACAAACAATCATGGTCTACAGATAACTCAGAGTCTTTTAAAACAAAGGCCTTAAACTTTTCATCTTTGAGCTGTTTGAGTTTACCCATTTTTACAAATTCACATACTTTTGAAAGTATAGGATCACGTCTAGTTTCTCTTGATATATCCATAAAATCGAGATTTAAAGTGTTTTCTTTTTGAATATAATTTACAAATGTAACACTGTCATTGGTATTATCAATGTTTTTATGTATATGTTGAGGCATTCTCGATAAATTATCAGCTTCATTTAATTCGCCTTTGACATGTTCAATCTTATAATTGAAACCTGAAAGTATAAAAGCCCACCTTTGGATACGCGCCGCAGCCATTACTGGTAAGCCTTTATTTTCTCCAAATAGAGAAATTAATGGTTTATGATCTGTTTTTAATGTAAAATGATTTCCAATCAAATATTGCTTTAATTTAGTAACACTAAAAACGATTGCTAAAGCTTCCTTTTCATAGGTGCTGTATTTTTGCTCAGCTTTTGACAAAGCCCTTGAAACAAAAGCTACAGGTTTAAAAACGTTATCAAGTTTGTGTGAAAGAACACCAGCTACAGCAAAATCAGAGGCATCAGTCGTAAGGAAAATTGGTAATTTTGGATTGAAATGAATTAAAACTTTGTCAGACGTAATTTCTTTTTTTATAATTTGGTACGCTTCTTCACATTCTTTAGACCATTTAAATTTTATATTTTTTTGTAATAATTGATATAAAGGAATCATAAGTTTTGCAAAATTTTTTACGAACTTTGCATAATAATTTACCATACCTAAAAATGCTCTCAGCTCAGAAACATTATTAGGGGTGGGGGCATTAATAACTGAAACAATTCTTTCTTTATTTTTCTTGAGGCCAAATTTATCAATGGTAAATCCTAAATAATTAATTTCTTTTTTGAAAAATTCACATTTAGACAAATTCAATTTAAACCCGGCCAGCATTAACTTATTTAATACGGATTTTAAGTTCCGAATATGTTCTTTCATATTTTTACCTGAGACTGTAATATCATCTTGATATACAACTACGAATGGTATACCTTGTAAAAGATTTCCATTGTCTTTTGAAATATGGCAGCTGCAGGCTTAATACCAAAAGGTAAACGCTTCATTTTCAATGTGCCAATATGTGTTGACCACGTACATAAAAGCTGTGATTTTTCATCAAGAATTAATTGGTTATAAGCACTAGATAAATCTAGTTTTGAAAACAGCTGACCGCCTTGAAGAGAAGCAAAAATTTCATCAATTAACGGAAGAGGATATTTAAAATCCAATAAATATTTATTTATGGTAACCTTATAGTCACCACAAATGCGGATGTCACCATTCGGTTTTAAAATTGGTACTAGCGGTGTACCCCATTCTGAATGATCCACTGGTTCTAAAACGTCACAAGCTATTAACTCCCTCAAATTTTTCTCTATCTTATCTTTCCATGCGAAAGGAACAGAACGTGGTTTAAAAAATACGGGTTTCGTATTGTTGTCTATGGACAACGAAATTTGACCGAATTTGTAAGCTCCAAGCCCCTTACTGAAAACTTCATGAAACTCATTTTTAATTTCTTCAATAATAATAGAATATTGCTCAGAGTCAACAGAATTTACTTGAACAAGTTCAAAATTAAAATTTCTTAAAAAATTTCTTCCAAATAAAGGACTGTTATTATTATTTGTTACTATAAGTTTAACTTTTTTGTTTATACCATTTACTTCAACGTTTTCAATGTATTCTCCTAACACTTTTATTTTGTTTCCATTGTAATCAACATATGGATCATTGCAGGGTTTTAGAATTACTTTTTTATTTAAATTTTCAACAAATGTTTTTGATACTAAACTGCATGGAGCACCAGAGTCACACATCACTTCAATGGGAATTCCATCTATTTTAATAGAAACTTTGTAAAGCTCAGTTGAATTGCCACAAGATTTATCATTTTTAATACTGTAAATAGAAAATTCATTAGATGTATTTTCAGTAAAATCGTCACTATCTACATCAGATTCAGATACATAATTTACAGCTTTTTCCTTAATTCTACAAACCGAGGCTAGATGGCCAATTTTGCCACAAAAATTACATTTACTTTGTTTAAATCTGCATTCAGTTGAATGGTGGTTTCGCCAACCACAATGGGAACAGGCACCGTTTATCTTCTTTTGGCTATTCGGCTGTTTCTTCCCATATTGCCCTTCATAATTATTTGATTTGATGTTTTTATTTTGTTTACTGGTGTTTTTATTTCGGTATTTACCTCCCTTGACGTGTCCCACTTGTATGTTTTGATTATCATTATTTTTAGCGACCAACTTCATCTCCATGATAAGAGCTTTTCTAAGAGCATCATCAATTGTTATTTTCTCGTCTTCTTCACAAAGTCGCTCAAATATGTTGTTGTTTATCCCCATGATAAAACGATCCAGAACAAAAGCATTTAAATTGTCTCCAAACTTGCAAGAGAGCGCTAATTTCTTTACTCTCGCATGCCAATCTGCTACCGTTTCGTTTTCACTTTGTACTGCTGAATGAAAGCTTTTTCTCTCTCGAAAAACAATCACTGGTGGTGTGTAGTGTGATTTCAATAAATTACAAAGCTCTTTAAATTTTTTGGAAACTGGTGCATCTGGACTACATAAATTATGCAGTGTTTCATATGCAATTGGTCCTATTGATTTTAAAAGAGTAGCCTTCTTCGCATTCTCTTCAGCACAATTAATTTCGGCGAAATGAATATCAAGTTTCTCTTTCCATAATAGCCACGATTCGTTCCGGGGGGAAAATTGAGGAATGTTGTTTGGATGGTAAATCATAACGGTTCCGTTTTGTACGTTGTCTGGCATAATGACTGAATATCATCAATTTGTGTTTTGTTAGTCTTTCTAAATTTCAACTTATTATATATATTTTTTGTTTTTGTAATGAAAGTTGAACTTGTTCGTTTTTTTACACGTTTTTGCACAAAATTTTTAATGTAAATTTAAATTGTTGTTCTTTTTAGATTTTTTTTTATTAATTTAGAAAAATGGCTTCTTCAAGATTATTTTGCTTGATTTTTTAAGGTATAATACACCAATTATAAATTTCATAAAATAAATTCTTTAATTCTTATGTTCTTTTTAATGTGTAATTACACTTGTTCGTATATACGAATCACTTGTTTGTCCTCGTCGCCAATGTGATGTATTGAAACACTTCGGTTGGAGATTACTCAATAAGTGATTTAGTTTTATTTATGAAAAAGGAAAGAAGCAAAAGATAACATCATAACATAATAAAAGCTTTATGACAAAAGCTTAATTGTACAAGAAATAAATAGGTGTCTATAATAAAGATGCATATAT
>NW_026885734.1:0-72232 GCF_032173495.1 Musca vetustissima | reverse complement strand
ACTATTTTCGATGGGACTATACGACCAATAGGCGTGGATTTTTAAAGACTATTTTCGATGGGACTATACGACCAATAGGCGTGGATTTTTAAAGACTATTTTCGATGGGACTATACGACCAATAGGCGTGGATTTTTAAAGACTATTTTCGATGGGACTATACGACCAATAGGCGTGGATTTTTAAAGACTATTTTCGATGGGACTATACGACCAATAGGCGTGGATTTTTAAAGACTATTTTCGATGGGACTATACGACCAAATAGGCGTGGATTTTTAAAGACTATTTTCGATGGGACTATACGACCAATAGGCGTGGATTTTTAAAGACTATTTTCGATGGGACTATACGACCAATAGGCGTGGATTTTTAAAGACTATTTTCGATGGGACTATACGACCAATAGGCGTTTTTAAAGGATTTTTTTTTAAAGAGCTATTTTCGATGGGACTATACGACCAATAGGCGTGGATTTTTAAAGACTATTTTCGATGGGACTATACGACCAATAGGCGTGGATTTTTAAAGACTATTTTCGATGGGACTATACGACCAATAGGCGTGGATTTTTAAAGACTATTTTCGATGGGACTATACGACCAATAGGCGTGGATTTTTAAAGACTATTTTCGATGGGACTATACGACCAATAGGCGTGGATTTTTAAAGACTATTTTCGATGGGACTATACGACCAATAGGCGTGGATTTTTAAAGACTATTTTCGATGGGACTATACGACCAATAGGCGTGGATTTTTAAAGACTATTTTCGATGGGACTATACGACCAATAGGCGTGGATTTTTAAAGACTATTTTCGATGGGACTATACGACCAATAGGCGTGGATTTTTAAAGACTATTTTCGATGGGACTATACGACCAATAGGCGTGGATTTTTAAAGACTATTTTCGATGGGACTATACGACCAATAGGCGTGGCGTGGATTTTTAAAGACTATTTTCGATGGGACTATACGACCAATAGGCGTGGATTTTTAAAGACTATTTTCGGTGGGACTATACGACCAATAGGCGTGGATTTTTAAAGACTATTTTCGATGGGGCAATCCGGCCAATAGGCGTGGATTTTTAAGGGCTATTTTCGAAGGGACAATCCGGCCAATAGACGTGGGGTTTTAAGGGCTATTTTCAAAGGGACAATCCGGCCAATAGGCGTGGGTTTTTAAGGGCTATTTTCAAAGGGACAATCCGGCCAATAGGCGTGGATTTTTAAAGAATATTTTCGAAGGGACTTTTAAAGACTATTTTTGATGGTAGTATCCGACCAATAGGCGTGGCTTTTAAATGATATTTTCAAAGGGAATTTTAAGAGCTACTTTCGATGGAAATGTCCGGCCAATAGACGTGGATTTTAAAGACTATTTTCGATGGGGCTATAAGGCCAAAGAACTTATATAGACAAATTACCTAATGATACCTTTAGGAGGCTTCATAAGGCTCTTCAGAATATAGAAATTTTCGATTGCAGTTTTTAACGACCCCTTTTTGATATGTTATTTTTATTTTTTTACTTCCAGTTCCGTCAATATTTCACCGATGAAAGTGGTCTGAATCGGCGCAACATTCAGGATAATCGTGTCCATTGCTGTTTATATTTTGTACCACCATGGGGTCATAGGTAAGATTCCCCACAATCCCCAACTCAAAATTAAAATACTAATAACCTTCCTCTCCTCTTTCTCGCGCAGCTTACGCCAAATGGACCTGGATCTACTGCGTCGCTTACACCGTAAAGTCAACATTGTCTTGGTTATAGGCAAAGCCGATTGTCTAACCAAGACCGAGGTGCGTAACCTCAAAGAACGCATTTTGCGCGATCTGGAAGACAACCACATACAGTTGTATCAATTCCCCGAATGTGATTCCGATGAGGATGAAGATTTCAAGCAACAAGATCGCGAACTTAAAGCCTCCATTCCATTCGCTGTGGTCGGCAGTAATGTCATTTTGGATATTGCCGGTAAAAAGGTACGCGGTCGCCAATACCCCTGGGGTGTAGTGAATGTTGAGGATCCCGAACATAGTGATTTCATTAAATTACGTACCTTCCTCATTTCGACCCACATGCAAGACTTAAAGGACACCACCCAGGATGTCCACTATGAAAATTTCCGTGCTCAATGTATTTCACAAATATCACAGCATGCCCTGCGGGAACGTGGTAAATTGAAGCGTGATTCAATAAGTTCCACCAATGGGTTTGAAGCTGCCATCACAGAGACGGATCGTCTGCTGTTGCAAAAGGACGAGGAGATACGTCGCATGCAGGATATGCTCACGCAGATGCAGGAGAAACTGAAACAGACGCATCTCATGGAAATGAAAAAGAATGACAGTGTCATAGATGTTTAGAAATGTAGAATTGTTGTACAGCAGAAGCAGCAGAGACTGCAGCAGAATCGTAGTGGAGAGCTGGCGAAGCAGTTGCATGGCTATAATAGTTATCGGGTTACTTCGTTTCTTTGATAGGCAAGGAGTTGGAGGAGGAAGAGCAGAAGGATAATTCATAACACACTGAGTGTAAGAATGTCAAATTGAAATACTTAAATAAGTGAATTATAATTAACAAAAAAAATTACAAGAACTACAAGAAGAAAAAGCACCAAATAATAACAACTATTAGTAGTTTCATGACAAAAACAACGATAACAACAAAAAATGATTTCCTTTTATTTTTTATAACAAAAAAATCGAACAGAACAAAAAATAGCAATTTTAATTAAGATTAAAAAAAAACAGAGTTCACGTAAAAGGATATGGAATCAAGAAATATATTTCAGCCAAGGCCTAGTCTAGGCCAATTCTAAAAAGAAGATATTGTTGAACCCTCTAAACAGATCACAAAAATAGGTATATTTTCCCTGAGGTTTGTCAACCTCCTTTTTAGTTCTAGCAGGAAGATAAAAAATAATAACACCAAGATTTTCAAGGACTATTTCGAGGAGACTATCCGACCAATAGACGTGGATTTTCAATGATGGAACTATTCGACTAATTGGCGTGGATTTCTAAAGACTATATTCGATGGAACTATCCGACCAACAGACATGGATTTCTAAAAATTATTTTCGATGGGGCTATCTGACTAATGGGCGTGGATTTCTAAATACTATTTTCGATGGAACTATCCGACTAATAGGCGTAGATTTCTAAAGACTATTTTTGATGGAACTATCCGACTAATAGGCGTAGATTTTTAAAGACTACTTTTGATGGAACTATTCGACTAATAGGCATGGATTTTTTAATGACTATTTTCGATGGATCTATCCGACTAATAGGCGTGGATCTCTAAAGACTATTTTTGATGGAATTATTCGACTAATAGGCGTGGATTTTAAAGACTATATTCGATGGGATTATCCGGCCAATGAACATGAAAATCTATACACAAATTACTTAATGAGACTTCTTAAGGCCCTCCAGATGGGTAACAGATTTTCGTTTAATAATAACACCAAGAAAAAAATTGTATCCATTATCCAATTTACCAGCCAACGAAGTTGCGAACACTTAGAACATAAATTTCTCACTTTTCAATTGATTAATTTTCTAAATATAAAGGCAGTCAATATTTTTTAGAAGAGCTAAAGAGAGTCTTAATGAAAGAGCTGAAAGGTACCTGGAGGTCAAAAACGAAGTATATCAAGATGAAGTCATGTCAGGTCGCTATAAATGAGTTATAGACGATAGGCAGAGAATCTTGTATATCTTTTGAATGCAATTTGCCTTAATATAGACAATCTGAAGTCAGGAAGGAGTATCTTTAACCGAACCGGCAAGACTGTTAGCTACAGAATCTATACATCAAGGCTATATTTTTCGAACAGATGAACTGAAGTTGATGTTTTCGGAATCAAGTGCGGGGAGTATCAATAGACGTTCTGAGGCGGTCGTATTTATAGAAGAGTTGAAGGCAGAGAGATGACTCGGAGGATGTATAGACGGCTGAATTCTATAAAGGTAGGCTACATTTATTTACGAGCTATGGAGGAGCTGAGGGGTACCTGCAGGTTATAAACGAGCTCAAGCAAGAAATCTATATCAATATGAAGACATGTCAGGTCTCTATAAATGAGTTATAGGCGATAGACAGAGAATCTTGTATATTTTTTGAATGCAATTTGTCTTAATATAGACAATCTGAAATCAGGAAGGAATATCTATAACCGAACCGAAGTCAGGAAGTCTTAATATGGACTAGTTGAAATCAGAGATTACTGAAAATAATGAGAATGGCATTCAAAACACCTAAAAATCGATCTATGCTTCTAGATATGAGCTATGCCCTGGTAAATTGCTGTCAAGAGAAAAAAATTGTGAAACTACAGACTCTGCTGAAAAATTGAACAGAAAAGGTATCAAAAATGCCGAACAATGGAGTGTGCAGATGTGTGAGGACCATTCTTCCAGGGAGCTATTAGGTTGGGGAAAAAGAAATCCCTTATTTTTATATGATCCTTTCAATTATATTTAACATGCTTCGGATTATCGCCACATTGGCAATAATCCACTACATTCATGTGTGAAGTGAAAGATCTGATCTTGCAGTGACCTCTTATGATCCCCACAACGATTTTAATCTCCCTCTTGTTATGGGACAACAGCGAAGAAGTTCTACGGCGGGAGAATTTTGGCCAGATGGTTTTCGAAATCCTGCATCCCCAGGTTCGGATAATCATCTGTTGCCGACTACCTTGCACTAGCTCGAACGGGGTTTGCCAATAAAGTAGCCAATGGTAGATTGGATTGGAGTTTGAACCCCCTTCGAGCAAGCTTATCCCCAGTCCCATTCCCTTCTATGTTGCTGTGACCTGGAACCCAACATAATTTAATCATCCGTCGTATATCACGAAGAGCAACCTTGAAATCACGAACCGCTTTTGAGTTAATAGTGCACGACTTTAAAGCCTTAAGGAACGCCTACCTATAGTCATATATATAGTCATGGGTCCTATGTTATCTCGCCAGTAAATGTTTTGACCATTTCAGCCGCTTTCGTCATTGCCAGGATTTCTGTTTGAAAAACGTTGCATAGATCGTATAGTTCATATGAGTTATAGATTTACGGAACTATGTATTTAATAATATACTCCTCATTGTTGATAGTTTTTACAGAGCTTAATATTCAAGTAAAACTTAACGCATTGTTATATTAGAAATCATAGCATACTTTTAGGCGCCAACTTACTACGCTCTATCGAAGTTCATTGAAAAAAAAGCTTAAAAAATTCCACTTTTTAAAAATTAATCTGTCCCTACCAACCAAGCCTTTATTTTCTCCTATCTCCTCCTGTTCAATCAGCTGGAGTTGGACTTTATTGACCATTTAAAAATGGAGGCTTTAGTGTCAGGGTCCTGTATTTATAGATAGCATACAGCCTGTCTTTATAGATCAGCTGTTCATCTTATCATTTCCGATACAATTTTTCTTAGGCTTCTGCGGATTTTTATTCCAAGCTTGGGCAATATTTCGTGATAGTTGCATCCTCTTGCCCGATCAGCGGTCAATAGCACCTCTTCCTTACACTGACATATTTTCCGAATATTGCTAATATTACTACAGCCCTTCTAACTACTAGTCCATATTCCCTTCACCGTGGATTGTATTGTGATGTTCGGCTAGAAAAAAAAAAACAAACGAAAAAATAGTTTTCGTCCACTTTATTCCAAAATTATTATCTGATCATCATCGAAAATTATAGGCGTTGTCCTTGACCATTACTGGAACCTCATTAGCGCTATATTTCCGCCCTTATTCATCCCTTAGTCGAGGTATGACGATCGGTATAATTAAAGGTGGGTCTACGACCAATATTTCGCGGTGTTACAAACTCTTGGGCCTGCACAAGCTATAACACCATTTCATTTAACAAGTTCGATATATTTTTTGAGCTTTTAATTTGGGTATCGTATAAATTATTCCTTGATTCCATCTCTTAAAACAAGAACGAAAACAAAATTTTATTAAAATTCAAAACAAAGTATTTTTCAAAAAAATTAAGCAAAGAATTAAAAACTACAACAACAACTAAATATTAATTAAAAAATTAAAAAAAAAAACACATTACAATTTAAAGAACAAAAAATCCTTCCCCACCATCATTTTTATATTAGATATAGCAAAAACAAAAATTACCAAACCAAAAAAAAAACAAATTTCAACAAAACAAACATACCTTCAAAAACCATTTAACCAAGACTATAATATTAAAGGAAACCAAATTATAAAAACGATTAAAAAAATAAATTAAAAAAAAAATAAAAAAATCATTTTTAAACAAAAACACAAGTCAATCATCTTTAGAAAACAAAAGTACGAGGGCAGTTCGGAAAGTTCTTAGCCGAGCACAAAAGACGCGTTATAAACAGACAATAAGTTAAGTGTCTTGGAAACGAGGGCAGTTCGAAAAGTTCTTAGCCATCCTTCTTTGTTATGAACACACATTAAATTTTGGTTACGATCTGGCAACTCCTTCATATAGAAACAGATGTTCAAAAAAGACGCATCTGCAATTTCTTTAATTGTAAAAAAATTTTATTTGTAATTTTTTTAATGGAAAAAAATTTTTATTGTAAAAAATTGCGGCTGTGTCTTTTTTGAACACCTGTTTCCATATGAAGGAGTTGCCAGATCGAAACGAAATTGAACATGTGTCCATAACAGAGATGGAAGTTTCCACAATACTTAATTTGTTTCTGTTTATACCGTGCTTTTTGTGCTACGCTAAGAACTTTTCGAACTGCCCTCATAATCTAACACACACACAAAATGAACAAATTACAACAACATAAATACAAACAACATACAGGATAGTTATATTTAAAAAAGAAAAAATACAACAAACACGAAAGAAAATCTAGAACAAGAACAACAACATCTAGAATAAAAACCATCATGTCAAATAGAAGTGGATTAAAACGCTTGTCTTAAAGTGGAATACAAAAAAGTATTTAAAAAAACAAATATTTAAAATAGCAATAGTATTGAAAGAAACAAAACAACACTAGCCTCCAAAGGAAATAAACAAAAATAAAACACAACAATAGAACAAAAAAAAATTAATATAAAAAAATAAAACATTTAAAAAAAAATCATTAAAACCCTCAACATTACAAAAAAAAAGAGTTAAATAAAAATTACTACTAAAAAAAGAACAAAAAATACCAAAGTAAAGAAATATGTTTTAAACATTTAAACACACTTAGCAACATAAAGACACACACACACATATATACACAACAGCCACATACATTCATTAGCTATTAATACAAAACTATTACAACAACTCTACTATTCAACAATCAAATCGATTTCCTTTTGCGAATCCTTCCTAAAAAATATTTTTTTTTCAATTTGCAACTAACTTCCTTAGATCTAATTCGTTTCTGTTTTCCATTTTTTGTTACAATTGAAAACACTTAGTTAATCTAAATATTTATGTACAATGAATTTACAATTATTTAATTTTGAATTACAACATCACATACATATAGATATCAAAACTTATGTATACAACAAAAATAAAAATGTATTTTGAATTATATATATATTTTGTATTATATTATTAATTATATTATTATAAAAAAATATCATTAGCTTTAAGTTAATTTTTATATATTGAATAATTTTTTTTTGATATATACAAATATATTAATTTAGTATTCTAAATCTGGTCCTTTTTTTATAAAAGAAAATAAAACAACACACCACCCACTACGAACAAAAATTATTTTGAAAAAAAATGCATTCTTATATTTCGAGAGAAACCTTTACGACTGTATTTGCTACGTTCGTTTTTTAAAACTATTAATATTTTTTATAATTATTATATATCATTTTTTAATTTAATATATTCTATATATTAAAAAAAATATTTTTTAAATTAATATTTCCTTGTTTTGTTATTTTACTTAATTTATTTCATGAAATAATAAAAAAAAACGAAAACAAAAATAAAATAAATACACATAAATATTTTTTATTATAGGAATTTAAGGTTATATTAAAGAAACAAAAAAACAACAACATCAACAAAAACGCTCATAAATAAATAAATTATTAAACTTTCAAATATATGAAAAAAAAAACAATTGTTTTATTAAGAGGCGAGGTGGAGGGCAGGGAGACTAAAGGGAAGGTAAGATTAAAAAAAAAATATATATTTTTCTGGGATCAATTTTTTTAAAGAAAGGCCAAAACAAGAATATTTTTTTCAAAGACTTAAAAGACAAAATGTATTTTTTCAAAGACCAACCAACAGAGGCGTGGATTTTTTAAAGAATAGTTTTTTCAAAGACCAACCATGAGAGGCGTGGATTTTTTAAAGAATATTTTTTTCAAAGACCAACCAACAGAGGCGTGGATTTTTTAAAGAATATTTTTTTTTTCAAAGACCAACCAACATAGGCGTGGATTTTTTAAAGAATATTTTTTCCAAGTACCACCCAACATAGGAGTGAATTTTTTAAAGTATATTTTTTCCAAATACCACCCAAAAGAGGCGTGGATATTTAAAAGAATATTTCTCCAAGTACCACCCAAAAGAGGCGAGGATATTTAAAAGAATATTTTTTCCAAGTACCACCCAAAAGAGGCGTGGATATTTAAAAGAATATTTTTTCCATGTACCACCCAAAAGAGGCGAGGATATTTAAAAGAATATTTTTTCCAAGTACCACCCAAAAGAGGCGTGGATATTTAAAATAATATTTTTTCCATGTACCACCCAAAAGAAGCGAGGATATTTAAAAGAATATTTTTTCCAAGTACCACCCAAAAGAGGCGTGGATATTTAAAAGAATATTTTTCCAAGTACCACCCAAAAGAGGCGAGGATATTTAAAAGAATATTTTTTCCAACTACCACCCAAAAGAGGCGTGGATATTTAAAAGAATATTTTTTCCATGTACCACCCAAAAGAAGCGAGGATATTTAAAATAATATTTTTTCCAAGTACCACCCAAAAGAGGCGTGGATATTTAAAAGAATATTTTTTCCAAGACCAACCGTGTATTTTTTTCTATAGAAGACTCCTTTTCTCCATTCAGCTATTGTCAATTTATCAATTTTCTAGATAATACAGTTATTTTGGAATCCATATTTTTTTTCAAATTAATTTCATTTTTGATTTTTGTAATTTTAAGATTTCTGATTCAGAAATCTGATTCTGATATGGCTTAATGTACATAATCAATTCCAAATATAAGGTTAAATAACAAATATAGTACTCGCCTATTTGTTGCAATTGATTCGTGGTTATATTATTTCTTGCTATGTTATTTGGATAGATAGTTGATTGTTGATGTATTCAATATTTCATTTTGTTTTGATATTTATATTTGGCATGTTATTACTTCACTAGATTAATTTAATTAAATTTATATCTAGGTTTGTTGATTTTTATTATTCACATTGGTCATGTTATTTCTTCTTATATTCATAGTTGATTATTAACTTATTTAATATTTAATTTTGATTCAGAATTTGTTAAATTATATTTGGTTTTTCTTTACTTCACTAATTAAAATAATTTTTTTTTTAAATTTCATTAAAAATTCACATTGTTAGTGTTTTGGTCTTATTGCTGTGATTTTTTTTACTATTATTTTTCTGAAAGAAATATCGCATCGATTTATCACAAACTTGTTTCACATTTCTTTAAAAAAATCACCTTCTTATATTATTTCTTATACTATGATGGTAGTTGATTGTTGACGTATTCAATAATTCATATTAATTTAATATGTTTTTTTTAGATTTGATATTCATTACTTCACTAGATTAATACTAATTAAAATTATATCGAGGTTTATGGTATTTAGTTCTAAATTTCGAAAAGTATTCACAGTGGTTATATTATTTGTTGCTATGTTGATAATTGATTGTTAACTTATTCAAGATTTCCTTTTAATTCCATTTTTTATTTATATTTGGTTTTTCATTACTTCACTAGACTAAACTAATTAAAAATATGTTGAGGTTTGCAACATTTTTTTTATTCATAAAATATTTCAATTTGTAGTGTTTTGGTCTAATTGCTATGATTTTGTTGATTAGTAGCATTTTTCTGAAAGAAAAATATCGAAATGATTTATCACAAACTTATTTCACATTACTTTCAAATAATTCACCTTCTGTACATTATTCCTTATAATATTTTTCAATATAATCGTGAAGCCACTGTTGGAAATGGGCCACATATTCATCCACCGCATTTACAAAAGGCACAGCCCCAAATTGTGGCGGTGGATTATCACTGCTACCGAATATATGGCCAATCGAATGTTCGCATAAAATTATCGCCGATAAAACATCTATTGGCAGTACCTCATGACGCATACACAGCTTGGCAAATGATTCCGAAAATTGTTTCAAAACAATGAGACCTTGTTTGGTGAGGCAATCTAGGAAATTAAAAATAAAAATAATTTATTAATAAAATTAAATGCAACTTGAAATGTGATTTCTTACCAGGTCTAGCAATTCTAGTTGCTACAAAATATTTTTGTAGTAGCGCCGTAGCCTCCGGTGTATGATCGACGTGACGTTGTGATACAATCACCACAAATTCTGTCATATCCTTTGGACTGATAGACAAGTGATCTACTGTTGATTCGAATGTCCGAACAGAAGCTTGTTCGAGGATAAAATCTACTAATGTTTCATGATTATCATCGGCCACATAAATGGGTATACCGAAAATTCTGTAAAGATATGCAAATGATTTATAATTATGATAGTGAATAAAATAAGAAGAATAATAAAAATGAAGAGAGTATTCTATAGACGGGCAGAAAAATGAGTTTTCTATAAACGGACAGAAAAAGGAGTCTTCTACAGAGGGGCAGAGTCTTCTACAGACGGGTGGTCTTTGAAAAAATATTCTTTAAAAATCCACGCCTCTGTTGGGTGGTCTTTGAAAAAAAATCTTTAAAAAATCCACGCCTCTGTTGGGTGGTCTTTGAAAAAAATCTTTAAAAAATCCACGACTCTTTTGGATGTTTTTTTTTTTTAAATAAATCTTAAAAAATCCACGCATCTGTTGGATGGTCTTTGAAAAAAAAAAAATTTTTAAAAAGCCACGCTTCTGTTGGGTGGTCTTTGAAAAAAATTAAACATCTGCTGATCCTTCGAGTTATATTCATATACTTGTTAAACATCTGCTGATCCTTCGAGTTATATTGAAATGAATGGTCTTTAAAAAATATATATTTTTTTTAAATCCAGGCTTTGTACCTTGAAAAAATAGTATTTGGAAAATCCAAGCCTTTGTTACGTCATCGTTCTTTTTCTACTTACTTCATAAACTTATTAAACATCTGCTGATCCTTCGAGTTATATTGAAATGAACGCCAATGAGCCCATATAGCTGCCTGCAGCGGATACTGATATGTACTATTACTAATTGTCACAGTCGATGATTCAATATCTTTAAAAAGTCTCTCTGCCCTCGGCAATTTCAAACGTGACCAATCACCAACATAGTAGACACCACCCTGGGCCATTATCAAGGGGTCAGCTTCAATCCATTGATGATTACGATAACCATTACTCGAGGGTGGTTTGGTATCCTCTGTGGGTCCAACAAAACGTGTTGCCATCTGGCCCACCGTGGTCATAAGATAATTTGTCATATAGGTATCGTTGCCGATTGCTATAATGTTTATGGGTGGTATATTGGGATTAAGCTGGAAAAAATGAAAGAAATTTGTAATTAATATTTTTTAAAGAGAGAGGCATCTTCTTACCCCAATAGAAGCCAAACTTAGTAGTAAACCCATTTTTAGGGTTACAAAACAATCCATAGGCACACGATCCTGACACAATTGAGCACTCAGGGCATAAATAAAAGCAAAATCTGAATATTGTGCCTTGATGACATCATATAACTGTTTAACCGACAACGGCATCATTGTGGCATCTGTTGTGGAATTATTAGTTCTCAGGCGGGATGATAATGAGCTGCTGGTGATGGATAATTTACTGGATTCCGATTTTGTTGATGACACATTTCTGTTGTTGTGTGGGAGTTCTTCAGAAGAAGTGTTTGATTTCTCTATGGATTTGGAAACAGGGTTTGTTCTCTTACTTATATCTGTACATTTTTGTAAATTTGTCGTAGATTTTCCAGGACTTCTTGTCGTATCTTGACTACTCGTCACAGAACTTGTAATTGTACTGTAATTTAGTTGTAAAAAATCCATTGGATGTCGACTTTCAGTTTGGGTTGCCATTAAAGGTTTGTGTTGTGGCGGTGGACATGATGGTATAACTTTTTCTGTTACACTGGGACGCACTGGATTCAAATCCGGCTGGGTTTCACACTGACAGTTGATGAAAACAAACATTAGATTTATTATTGAAAATCAACGAAAAAAATCTTCTTGTAACCTTACCTGCCTTCCTCTACTGTTAGCATATGCCTTTTCCAAGGCATTTAATTGATCAAAGTCGATGTCATCAAAACCATCCAGTTCATAAAAATTTGTAACATCCAAGTTCTTTTCTTTCTTCCTAGGGACTTCATTGGGTTTTTTAAACAAATCAAAAGACGATTTGGGGTCAGGAAAGTTAAAATCCTTACCTGGTTGCTTATCGTGGTTGTCAATATCAATTTGGACATGAGGTGAAAATTCTAGAAGGCCTTTATTTGTTTTTGTCTGAGGTTTTTGAGAAAATG
Source organism: Musca vetustissima (assembly GCF_032173495.1). Lineage (NCBI taxonomy): Eukaryota > Metazoa > Arthropoda > Insecta > Diptera > Muscidae > Musca > Musca vetustissima. The sequence goes on along the minus strand of NW_026885734.1, from coordinate 59,524 downwards.
TTAAAGGTTCTATGGGTTTTCGGGATGTATTGCTTTTCATTGGAACATTTAGTTCTTGAGGGCTCATAGTTGGAATGGTTTCAAACGATTTCTCATGTGGTTTTTCCGTTCGAACATTTATTGTTTTAGAACTCGTCGTTGGAATTGTTTCAAACGATTTCTCTAGTGCTTTAAATTCATCTAAAATATCCATTAGCTCGGTATCCTCTAGGGTTACGTGATCTATATCGGGTGATGTGATTATTACCGAATCCATTGTTTCAAAAGTCTGATGTGTTAATTGATGCTGCTCAGAAGATCTTGTACTATTTCGTATGTTTTCTGGTGACTTTCTGTGATACAACGTATTGGGAAGTTCATCGAAATTTAAATTTTCAATTTCTTGTGTATTCAAAATATCAGGCGATGAAACTTGATTTTCCAATATATTTTCTGGAGTAGAGGGTTTATCATCGTCACCATGAAATTCTCCGGAATCCATAACAGTGAGATTTTTCTGTGAAACTGGCAGTTCCCTAATAGAACCCGATGACAATGACCAGGTTTGTGAATACAATGGATTATCATCATCATGATGACGACCTTGATTAAATATTGAAAAATCAATTTGAGAATCGAGTTGTGAATCACGTAGCGGTTGATTGTTAAAATTCAACAAACTTAAATCGGCTGAAGCAGCATTACTTTGATAGTCATCGCCTTCCTGCAGAAATTTGCTAGAACAATCTTGATAATCTGCACGACCAGCTGTCGCCTTGCATGAAGAAATCAATTCATTTTGTGAATTATTACTAGTCAATTGCATTTGTGATGGCTGAAATGGTGTGTCGGGTGGACTATCAATATTTAGCAGATCATTCATTTGCGTAGCGGATATATCCCGCAATGCTGCAAAGTTGTTATTTATATTGTTGTTATATTCCATGCTTGAAACTCTTGCGACTGCTCGGTGTAATTATAATAACCTGTCGTAATATAACGACTGCCAAGTAAGAGTGGTGTATCGTGTACGTGATCTGGTACCCGAACCGTTAGGGCACGAAATGTTTGATTTAATTTGCGGGGTGTTTCAACACTTTCTGCTGGCAATATGCGTATTAAACAATACTCTTGGGTTTGTCTTAATTTGGAATATTCACTCATTGGACGATTGCAATTCGTACACAGGGGGGCTAAAGGAGAAACAAGCGGTTATAAAAAAGGGATTTGAAAAAAAAAAAATATATTTGACTTACCCTCGGCTGCATTTGATTTGACCTTGTTACTAGAACAGCCAGATGAACAATACCAAACAGATTGAAGGCTGGAAAAAGAAAAATATATTGAAATTTGTATAATGGTCTATTGAAAAATATTTTTTAATGTAATGAAAAAGATAACTTACATGCTTTTCTCCGGTTCCGTTATGGCCACTAATATACCAATCAACAATGACAGCCCGGTACGATACAAATTCATATATGGTTCAAAACGCAAATCCTCTTGTAAGGGTAAACCCAAAAAACGCAACAACACATGTACTTGATCAATGTCGATAAATTTCAAACTTGATTCCAATTCACGATTTTGATTTACGAAATCCTTGATTATATCCCGCACAATACCAAAAACACAATACTTCACAGCATTATAAAATTCCACCGGTTCTTCAATACACAAATGCAACAAATCCAATGGATAACCAAAGAAATCGGAATAAACAAATGTGAGGCGTACTATTATCGCATCCAATGCATCCTCGGGACGTTTTGAACGACGATAAGTTTCGAGGAAATGTTGTGTCGTCTCTTCTATTTGCTTCAACAATTTAGTATTGCGTACAAAATTTTCAATTTGTTTTTGATCGCGAAAGCTGTGGGTACAGGAGAAGGAGAAACAAATTTTATTATATTTAATTACAAAAAAGAAATCATTTTTAAATTTGTTTCAAAGCCAAGGAAGGGCGAAAACCAAATGTTCTTAAGGAAATCGTACTCGCAATCTCTGAGTCGCTGATGACAACGATACAAACTTTCCAAATTCTTACAAATTTCGAAGGTTGAGCCCTTTTGTCCATAGATTTGGCAGAAATAGCCTTTACAGTCTCTTTCTTTTATGAAAAGATTGCAACACTTAGCACAACCAAATAAATATTTGCAGTACGTTCTTTACAATATTCTTTAAAATTTCGAAAGTTGGCCGGGAGATTTAAGACTTGCATCTATTTTAGTGGCAGACATTCGTTGGCAGATCTAAGAATTCCTAGAATTCCTCTTCCAACACCAATAGTTTTGGGAGAAAATCTCTAAAATCTCTAAGTAAATACTTATATACTCCTAAGGTATTTATGGAATTTGGTGACCCGTATCTCGAAAAGTATAAATTTCCACAAGAAAATACTCAGATCGTTGCGATCAGGGATTTAAGGTTACTTGCAGAACAATGTTCAACATGATACGTACTCCAAACGTAAAACCTGGTTATTTTACTCACGATTGTGTTAAATAAGGATTGTTTGTGCTTGCTCGATTTTGTTCACTTGTGGCGGCTGCAGTACAATTAGTGTTTGGTATGGATGCTGCTATCGTTGATATAATTCTATTATTTTGGGCCATTTGACGTTTGTTTGCAACAATTCGATTTTCGTTCAATTTCTGCTAAAAAATCAACAAAAATTTATTAACGAAGCGAAAATAAATGTAAACTCTACTTACATACCTATAGGTTTACGAATGTGTACATTAATGGCGATACCAATAGGATATGGCAAAGGCGGAAATCAGCAGATATTAGGTGGGAAAGTAGATTTCTCTTGCAAAATCATGAAAATATATCGATTAACCTATACCGGGTATCAGATACTGATTCCTTTTCTGCCAAAGAACGAGAAACATTTGTGAAATCCGCGAATTAACTTACACAGCTATTCTAATTTCACAAATACTTTCTAATTGTCTGAATTTAAGCGCGCAATTAGGGATCTATCAATCGTTTTATAACTATAGGATGAACAAAGTCTAATTGCAGTAATAGCTTTGTTTTGAGTTACCCTGTTTCTTGCTATGACAGCATTACCACTCAGTAATAAGATAACTAAAATTCATTAAGAATTCATTAATTATATGAAACTAAAATTCATTAAGAATTCATTAATTATATGAAATATACAATTTATTATTATTTTTGAGGTCATTTAGGAGTCCCACATTTGTTTTTAAGAGTTAAGATATGCAAGCAAAAAAACTGAATATAAATTCTATGAGTCGCTCTGTTTCTCATAATGACAGCATTGCCAGAGAATTGTGAGAGTGCCTGAATACAGTGAGAGAAAACTTTTTAATAACGATCCGTTACAGAGTCTTAAATCCATTTATTTTTCTCACGACTGTGAGAGAGATTTATTTATGCATGCTGGGTAATGAATTTTGTTTTGAATTGCCCTGTTTCTTATAATTATAGCATTACAAATGTCCAATTTAAAATAAAATAAAAATAATAACTATTATAATAAATAATATATTTAAACAAATTAAAGTTAACTTATTTATCAAAACGCACCGAGAATAGTAAATTCCATCCCAATCGATAAGAGCCACGCCCAAATGTCCAATTTGAAACATGTTTAAACAAAGAAAGGGGGGCAGAACGAATAAATGGAAATGGAATTTGGAGCCCAGTACAAAAAGTGGGGGAAATTACTAATAAAGCGTTGTTATTCTGGAGACAAAAATTAGTGTATATCAGATGTGGTTCCTTCTAAAATGAGTTGCGGATATTTAATCAGAGAATTAAATATATTAACATGCTTCAGCTATGGTTAAATTTTTGAAAATTTGTAAATTTCATACATTAAGAAAATTGGAAATTTTATATGAAGCGTTCCATTTGAATCTAACTTTGTTCATCATAAAGATCCGTAACGGACCCTTAAGCATATTTCTTTAACTAACGAATCTGTTAAATATGTACATATTGTCTGTGCTTGCTCAGTTTTGTCCAATTGCGGTGGTCGCATATACAACTAGTATTTGTTACGGATGCTGCAATCGTTGATATGATTATATTTGTTTTGACCATTTGATGGTTCTTTCACGGAATTCGATTTTCTTTCAGATTTTAATAAAAAACAACATAATCTGATATCAAAGAATAAGTAAACATTTATATTTTTCAATACTTACAGCTAATGGTCTGTTCCCTTACAGCAAGTAAAAAACTCGTAGATTCTTACAGTACGGGAACAGACCATAAAGGGCCCCATACACTATAAATCATGCCGTCATGCCGATGAACCCCTTTGTGTATATGTGAGATTGACTAGTATATGGCAAACTCTTCAATCACTATTCCAAAAAATCGAATTTTGTCCCACAAATTGCATTTTGAGTCGTAAATTCAGTTGTTTTTTGTTCCGTCACAATTCTATTATTTTTGTACACAAAATTATTTACTGACAACTTTCAAAATGAATATTATTCACCAGATTGATAGGGTTTCATTTTCAAAATCAAAACTATTTTGATTTTCTTCATGCATTGTGTGTGTTACACATACATAAATAAACTTTCAAAAAATAACACATACTATGATAAATGCTGTACGGCATGATGTATAGTGTATGGGGCCCTTAAATCTTTACTCAAGTATTGAACTCAAATCAATTTATTTTGCATTAAGCTCCAACAAATTCCTTAGTGAAAATGGCGTCAAAATAATGAAGAGAATGGTGATAAAGGAATGATCAAATTTAAAAAAATTATACTTACCTATAGGTTTACGAAAGGATATGGTAAATGTGAAAATCCAAAATCATGAAAATATATCGAATAACCTATACCGGGATTCAAAAAATTATTTCTTTACAGTTAAAAAACGAGAAACATTTATCCAATCCGGGAATTAAATCACACCGCACTTCGATTTCATAAATGCTTTCCAATTGTCTAATTTTAAGCGCGCAATTAGGGATCTATAAATCGTTTTGTGACTATAGGCCGAACAAAATCGAATGGCAACAAGAAACAAGTTTTGAATTACCCTGTTTCTTACTATCACATGTTAACAGTCAGTACTGAGATGGCTACAGCACTTTACGAGTTCTTTATTAGAGGATTTTTGTATATTTTGCAAACGAATGTTAATTAATTATATATTAATAACAAATTTATTATTATTTTAGAAGTCATTTAGTGGTTTAACATTTGTTTTTAAGAGTAACCTTCAAACAAAATGTAAATAATTAAAAAAAAATAAATGTTATGAGTCGCCCTGTTTCTTACAATGACAGCATTGCCAGAGAATAGTGAGAGTTTTTTTTACTTCTTTGTATTGTTTGTGTAAAAAAGAGACAAAATAGTAGAATTCAAGGAAAAATTGGAATAATAAAGAATATTTTTATAAAAAAAATTAACTTATTTCTCAAAGCACGTCGAGAATAATGAATTTAATGCCAATTGATAAGAGGCATGTCCAAGTGTGCATGTAAAACATACCTTAACAAAAGCAGTGGTAAATGTTTTTGTAAGAAGGTGTTGGGAGTTCAGGTCAAGAAGTGATTTAAATTGCTACTGAAGCAATGTTATCCTGGAATTAATGTATGATGCGATTATTTCATCAGAGAAAAAAAATTATTATCTTTCCAGCTGCTAGGAATTGATTCCAATCAGAGAAGATGACCATCAGTGAAACAATCATCAACAATCAAACGGTAATTATTTTAATTTTTTATTTTATTTATTAACGATTAGATAACAAATAATCGAAGAACCATCACTTTGCCAATATTTTCCACAGGAGAAAGCCTTAAATCTCCGGAGGAAGTCTGCATCAAAACTATTTTATTTAAATGGAGATCCTTTGAAGTAACTGGTGTTTTGGAAGTTGTACTCAAAATCTCAATCACACCAAAGCAGATATGTTCGCCATTAGTGAAGAAAGCATCAGCAGTTAAGCGTTTCTCTTAGTACAGAAAACGAAGATGTTGCTACGTTGGATCATCGACCTTCATGCAATCGAACCGTCACTATGCTGAAGAAATAACCATAGTGTGGAAATGTGATTTCTTCTAAAACGAATTAGGTCGTCGGTTCGGACATTTTCCTCGGCGAAGACAATTTCTTCCCACAATTAAGCTACCCCAGCACTGTAGTGGATTACAAGCCAACATCCCCACACTCCATAGGCGTTCGCACGACAGAAGGATCTACAATCCGTCCAGTCTAACTCGCCAACATCTGTCACCTCAACCCATTGTGTAAAGGCTACTACAAAAACAACACTCCGTAGGCATTTTCGGTTATTTCTTGGAGAGTTCAGACATGCGCCGCAATTGTCCAGCAATTTGGTATAATGGGCGAGAAATTTAAGGTAAGTAAAAATAAAATATACATGTTCATATTATTGAGCATATTTGCCTATGGTCCTTGTCTCAAAAATTAAAAATTCACCATGAGTCTAGTTTTTTATACCCTCCACCATAGTATGGAGGGTATATTAGTTTTGTTTGTCCGTTTGTAACGCATCGAAACAATCATTCCCGACCCTATAAAGTATATATATTCTTTATCAGCGTAAAATTTTATGACGATCTAAGCATGTCCTTCTGTGTGTTGTAATCACTCTATCGTCTAAACGAATTGAGTTAGAACGCTAAAATTTTGCATAGAGTCGTCTTTTGTCTGCAGGCAGGTCAAGTTCGAAGATGGGCTATATCGGTCCACGCTTAGGCATAGCTCCAGGGTTTAAAATGCAGCATCAAAAAATATTAGCATTAGTCTTACAGAGCTACTGCGTTTTAAATCAGCAAACGATTTTTTAGTTCGCTGAAATGTGCACGTATTGCATTGCGTTTTTTTATTATGACTAAATAGCTCCACTAAAAATTATAAATATAGCCGAGGGTTTTTTTATGTTTGTGTGTTGCCCCATTATAAAAACGGCATTTCAATTTTCAGTTTTTATTTAATTTAAGCTTGTCAAATCGCAATTAAAACTGTCAATAATAGTAATTTGAGTTCTTTTTCTTTAGCAAGTATCTCTCCTTTAAAAAATTATAAATATAATCGCCATTTTTAATTATCTCATTTAATTTATAAAATTTCAATTTTGTGGTTCTTGAAAAATGCGTTTGCTAAAAATCTTGCTCAAATTTGGTACAATGGTTTCTTATTGGATACCAAATTTCTCCATTACAAATTATAAATATAGGTCTACATTTTCTGGTAGCACCCGCATACCTCCCAATTTTCAGTTTTTGGGGGGTTTTATCCAAATTTTTCGTCCGACTTAGCTGTAATTTACTACTTTGAGTTCTTATTGGGTAGCAAATCTCTGCATAAAAAATTATAAATATAGGTCCATTTGTTCTATTTTGGCGTTAGCATTTTAAACCCTGCACAGCTCCCATATAAGGGTACCCCCACATTTTCGGTATTTTGGGGTTCTTGAGCGCGTTTTTCAGTCGAATTCGCTGTAATTTGGTATTTTGTAGTCGTATATAGTAACAAATATCCCCACCAAAAATTATTAATATTCACCCCCTTTTAGGGGCAAATCCCCATATAACCCCCTTTTTTATATTAAAATGGTTATCTGATTTGTTCCGTGTGTTGGGGTTGTGTCTCCATTCTATTCTGCCCCATATTATGGCAGGTAGTCGTTACTGTGAATAGTCAATTTTTACCTTACAAAGACAATTTAGCCATCTGTTGTAATCATTCCGCCTTCTAAAAATATTATGATAAAAAAACTCAAACCTGACAATAATGAAATATATCGGCAGACATTTAGGCAACTCATCAATATAGTGATACATCCTGAAGGAAAGAATTGAGAAAAAATTAAAATATTGGGTTCAAAATTGACCCAACAACGATCTAATTTAATATAAAATATATTATATTTATTTACAAAATATAAAAGTCAAATCTTAACATATACACAAAATGAAAGACATCATAATATTCCTAAATTCACATAAACATATAGGTAGGTACATCTTAAAACCTAGCTTTATAGTTATTGAATACCATTTGCATTTGATTCCTCAATATATATATATTCATATCTGTGCATACCTCCATTAAGAGAGTTAATATATTTAATTTAATATTAGAACGTAGATATAAATTATAATGAAATACATTACACATGGGGTATGTGGCAAGTACTTAACGATCTAATAATTGCCATTAGCATTTCGGTCATGACACTGTTCCGCATTTATCACATTGTGTTCGGTGTGCCATACATGACTTTTGCAACAAATTCATATTGGCTTCCAGAGATTTAACTTTTATTTCTAGCTGTGATATTGTCTTCCGCATTTCCCGGTTTTCTTCCTCCAAACGTTTAAATTTCATATCCAATGTTAGATTTTCATCATTTGTTGTTGACGGTTGAGGAGTGGAAATGGTTTCATCTTTTGTGTTAACTGAATTGCACTCTTGCTCATCTTCTTCAATGTCCACCTCAACAATGGCATCATCGACGGTAATGTAATCTGAAAAATTGTGTAATATTTTTTATCATATTGTAGTAGTGAATGGGAACGTGTAATTTGGTTTTCTTAAATATAGGGCCACGCGAGTTCGCGATAGGTATGTCAAATTCATAGTCCAATTTTCCAGCCTGATTTTGAATATCCACCTCATTGTTGAGGGTATAAAAAGTCCTGGCAGGACTTTACTTGTCATATATATACATCACCCTACCTGGATATAAAATTACCGCATGCTTTTTCATATTCTCCTCGATAAGTGGTGATTTATCATTCGGGTGTATATCATCTTTTTTACTAACTGCTACATTACTTTCTGGCTGCTTAACACTCTGCCCTTCTACAATGTCATCTTCGGTATCTATTAAAACAAAAAAACAATATTTCATAAATTAAAATAGATTTCGATTTTGTGGGACCCTTATACTTGACCTTGAAACAAATCCATAAGTTTACGATTGGGTATATTTGTTTTGAATTTCTTAATGGGAATTTCATCTTCCTTTGTCTCAGTGGCATTTTCACTTAATTTACGCCGATCTCCACTATTGGGGTGGCCTATACTCTTTTCCAATGTCGTAGGTATTTTTATTTCAATTTTATCTGTAAAGAAATTTTGGAAATTTGGTTAAAAATGTCTGGTTTAAAGGGACTTCTATGATATATGATATGATTCACTTAATCTGTTCATTTGAATATCAATATACTTACTCCTTGGATATACCACAACATTCTGGTATTTGATATTTTCATTTCTAGTACTTGCTACAGATTTGTCTTCCTGTTCCAAAGCTTCTATTCGAATTTCCTGCTTTTCTTGTGCATCTTGCTCAATTTCCTTATCAATAGGTGATATACTAGTTTCTTCCTGCGACTCTTCATCTATAAAATCCACCTCTTCTATGGCATCCTCAATGTCAACGTCTTCTATAATTTTAAGGAATAAATCAATTAGTAAATAATATTAAATTATAGAACATGTTATCCTACCTCCCAATATCACCACCTCTTCTAAGAATTCCACATTTTTCTCCGTCACCTCGGGCATTAGCAGCGTTGGATAGGCATCACCCCGCAACATTCGTCCACCTCTCAAAAACATATGCGGTGCAAAATGATAGCCACAAATAAACATATTTTTCTCTTCCACCAGACCATATTTATTCAACAGTGGCATTTTCCAGGGATCCCTCAGCTGGTGTATTGATGTTGTACGATAATGAAATTTTCGGCCATTTTCACAACCCGGAATGCAACACAAGCGCTTGGAGGGCATAATGCACAAACTATGAAGGTGTCCTTCTTTCAAGTATTGGGAACAAATAGGCAATAAAATTCACCGGTCAGATTTTGGAGATCATTAGATTCTGTGTGTGTTAGTTATTGGAGCTATTAGGCCCATTCCAAAGGTACAAAAATAGAGGATGTTCCATGCATCTCAGTTCTCTCCCTCGGCGACTCTTTAAATGCAAAGATCCTAGTGTCGAATTGTTAATTATTGTTATTATTTTTATTTAATTTTTATATTTATAGTATTCTTTTAAAACAAAGTAAAGTAATATTTTTGTTTACGAACATTACAACACAACAAAATCACATAAAAGTTGCACACAAAGAGGAACACAAGCTAGAAGCAACAAGAATAGGGTGACCACAATGAAATATTTCTAGAACAACTTATATGAGGCACCCTGTGTTTGATATGCTCGACAGGAGAGATAGGAGAGTTATTACAACACATGATACAGCATTGTCAGAGCAGAAAAAAATGAAAACAACGTTGAAAATCTCAAGTATAAACATAAAACATTAATTATCAAATAATCAAAATAATTAATTACTTACTTATGGAACTTTCGTTCCATAAGCCGAGCTTAATAAAGTTTTCCAGGCGCGTCGGTCTTTTGCGCAGTTTTTCCAATTTGAATGCCCCTATTCGGCAATGTTGCCTTCCACTTGGTCTTTCCATCTTATTCGTGGCCTTCCCCTTCTGCGTAAACCATCAGCTGTTTCACTTCTTTATGCCTTCTGGGCTGGGACATCTTCATCCATTCTAAAACATGACCTAGCCAACGTAGTCGCTGCAACTCAATACGTCTAACAATGTCAATGTCCGAGAATAGCTGGTACAACTCATGGTTCATTCAACGGCGATATTCACCGTCAAAGCAGATTGGCCCATCGATCTTTCGGAGAACTTTTCTCTCAAACACTCCAAGATCCATATAACAACAGGGGTAGTATCAGCGTCTTGTACAGTGTGAGTTTGGTCTGGCGGGAGGTGGCCTTGCTTTTGAGTTGTTTGCTTAGACCATAGTAGCATCTGTTGGTCATCACTATCCTTCTCCGAATTTCAAAACTGATGTCATTCGTTTTGTTTATGGCGGTACCATGTTATATAAAATCTTTAACTACCTCGAAGCTGTAGTTTTCAGGTTCCACAGTTGGTCCGAGTCTACTGGACGTCTTGCGCGTTGATACCATCAGCTTGGTCTTCTCGCCGTTAACTGGCAGACTCCTTCTCAATTCGTTCAAAGGTGTCTGTTACCGCTCTCAGTGTTTGACCCATTATGTCGATGTCATCGGCGTAGGCGAGTAACATGTATTGTTTGGTGTACAGAGTGCCATTTCTGTTCACTTTTGCCTTTCGTATGTCCTTTTCCACCAGGATGTTAAAAGGTCGCACGACAAACTGTCACCTTGTAAAAATTAATTATAAATAAAAAACTGTTAAAAATATGTTTGAAGATTTACATTATTAAATAAAAAACCAGTAAGGAAAGCAGTAAAGTCGGACGGGGCCGACTATATGATACCCTTCACCACTATGGGTATATTTAAAAGATGCATCCTAACAGATGGGCCTTTAACATGAAATTGGGTGAAGTAAAATATGTGACTTTTATCTAAATGTGAATCGATTTAGATCAATCCATAAACATGCCGTTCATTGTTACAATGGGACAAAATTATGTAAATCGATTTAAAGCAAATATCAATCGTGCACCCGTTGAATACTTGGAACACGAAGTCGGTTCGAAATATATATGGGTTACATCTGTACTTTCACACGCAACTGTTCCGAAAAAAACACGAAGAGTATGGTGCAACATTTACATAAAATCGGATGAAAATAGATATGAAAGCTATATCCAAATATGAACGGATTTCAACGGTACTTGTCACAGTTTAGGGTAGATTAATTTATGCTCGTTTTGTTCCTAATAGACATATTTTGGGTCCTACTTAAAATCGGACGTAACCAGATGGGGCTATATCTAAATCTGGACGGATACCAACAAAACTTGACACGCGTTTAGCTAAACTATCTAAACTACGTTGTTCAAAATTGTGTGTAAATCTGAACCGATTTTCACGCTATGCAAAATTTCGTTCAAATCGAAAGAAATATAGGGACTTTGGTACACCATTTACATTAAATCGGGCGAAAATATATATGAGAGCTTTATCTAAATCTGAACCGATTTTCAAGAAATTTTACACACATCATTCTAGACCTAATTCATTACGCTATGCCAAATTTCGTGGAAATCGAATGATAAGTGATCTATGCCAAATTTCATCCAGTTCGGACCATAAATGCGACCTGTACTTTGTTTACAATTTAACATGGACAGACAGACAGACGGACATGCATAAATCGACTCAGAAAGTGATACTATGCATATTCTAAAAAGGAACCATGGGTCTATCTCGATTCCTTTTGCCTGTTACAAACATATGCACAAAGACATAATACCTTGTACCTCACTGTGGCGAAGGGTATAAACACAAGCTAGCAACATGAATAGGTTAACTATCACAAAATTATTTCAGAAATATTTTATATGATGTACCCTGTGTTTGCTATGTACAATAGGATAGGCGGGATATCAATCACAACACATCTTACAGCATTGCCATAGCAGACAAAATGAAAACAACATTGAATATAACAAGTACAAACATAAAAAATGATTTATCAATTAATAAAAATTAATTATTAATAAAATTTAACTCTTAAAAATGGGTTTAGATATATTAAATAAAGATTTTTTACATTATTAAGCTAGCAGGGTGACTATCACAAAATAATTTCAGAAATATTTTATATGAGGTACCCTGTGTTTGCTAAACACAACAGGAGAGATTGGAGAGTTATTAATCACAACACATGTTACAGCATTGCCAGAACAGAAAAAAAATTAAAACAACCTAAAATTTCCTAGATAAATATACAAATAATTATTAATTAATAAATATTAGTTATTAATAAAATTTAACTCTTAAAAATGGGTTTAGATACAGTGAATATTTTAATTAAAGATTTTTTTTTTGCATTATTACCTTCAAACATCAAACTTGGATATGTAAAACAACAATGTTTGATCAATACCACAAAAATGGCGGATCATTATTATTTTTTATTTTTAATTCAAATAAAATAATATTTTCATAGTATTAGATGGATATTTAAAACAATGGAAACAAGTGAAAAAAGAATAATTTTAATAAAAACAATAACCAATAACCAAATTTTAAAATTTATTAATATAAAAAAAAAAAAATAAAAACATAAAATATTATGGATTTAAAACAAATTACTTTCAAAGGGTTTCAAAAAAAAAAAAAATAAATAAATAAATAAGATATGTACTTTTCAAACCCAATTAATAAAGAATAAAAAAATTTTTTTTTTATTCATAGCATCAACATGCAATACATATGAGAATTGTAAAAAATGACTAATAATTTTTTCCAAGTACAATTTTTTCAAATAATTTTTTAAAGCGTTTTAAGATTTTTTTAAATAAATTTTTCAAGCGAGGAATTAAATCCTAATAATTTTAATACACATTTGTTTAATTAATTAATATTTTTTGATCATGCATTTTTAATAAATTTTTAAAAAGTGGATTTTTTAAAAAGTAAAATTATTTTTTTTTTGTTTTTTTTACAGAAAAGTTTTCTAGGCGAGAATTTTTTCTTTATCCCACCAATCAATCTTAAATTTTTATTTATAAAATAACTACGATTTTATTTGTTTTTTTTTTTCAAATATTGAAAGTTATTTAAAATAATTTTTGTTTTGATGGCAAACTTTCTCTTGATTGACATCTAATTTGCCTTTTTATTTGCTTTAGTTTTTTTTCTTAATTAAATGCTTCATAAGTTGTCAATTAAATATTTATTTTTTTTAACTACACAATGCACACTCATAATGTTTATTTCTAATTTATTGAAAGAAAATTACACACATTTGTTGTTTATGTTGTTCTTCATTCCACAACATTTCTATTATTCATTAAATTAACTATTCAAATGCTCTGGCAGAGGCAGCAGCACGCTCTAAAAACTATTTTGCAATTTAATTGAAGGGGAGGGAGGGGGAAAGGGGTTTTGAAATTGGCATATCATTTGCAACGGCATTATGCGACAAATTAAATGAAGGCAAATAAAGAAAAAAAATATAAAAATTTGTTTAAAATTGTTGTGTTGTAAAAAAAAACTTTATAAAAAATCCACGCCTATTGTTGGGTATGAAAAAAAATGTATTTAAAAATATTTTAAAAATCTGCACTTATGGTATATTTTTCTTTCCATATTCCTTATGTTCACGTTCCTTGTGGCGTTCTAATTTGAAAACCACAACACATAGCTTAAATCACGGCGCCTGGCCCCTAACATATCCTCTTGTGGTTCCTTGACGCCAATTCCTTGTCATTGAAGTTTGTTGCTTAAGTCTTTCGTTTGTTCACAACTCTTCAATCATTGGCAAAGGGATTTCGCAGAGATTACGCAGCTTATGATAATATTTTGTAAAGTTGGGACGTGACATTACCGCCGCTAATACCCTTGGCAGTCCTCATTGCCAACAGACATTCCAAGTGATTAGGTCCTAATGACAATCCAAGTCAAGGCGGATAGTCATTACTTAATGTGGCGACACCTTCCTTTAACTAATGTCACGGGCACGGCATTTTAAAGTGAAGAAGAAGCATTTTAAATGGTTTGCGGATCATCGTTGGAATATTCAATGACTTGGCGATAGGCAATACCGATTATCATTATTTATTTTGCATTTCAAAAAAGCGAAAAGCGAAAGAAAAAATAAAAATCCCAAAAGTCTTTGTGAATTTTTTCCTCTTGGCTGGGTGCCGTGAAACTGCAGCTCCCTCCTCACCACTTGGTTGTTATTAATTGTAGTCACCACTCGCTCGCTTTGAACATTTTTTCAGTTATATTACGGATTTCTTTTTGCGTGTTGATTTTTTTTTTTGCTGGTGCAGCTGGTGTGCCGATTCGTTTACGCACTGTCAGTTGCAGTTAGTTTTTAACCTCCGTTGCATTTCAATGTTCATGGCAAGTGTTTGGCTTTTGCATTTTTCTCTGTTTAGTATTCGAAGTTGAGAATGTCGAAGTGTTTTTGCATGTGCCAGGCTCTTCATTGCTTTCCCAGCCTTGAATTATTTGGCGTCTTGAAGAAATGTTATGAATTTGAAATTAAAACAGAAATAAATTCCAAGGCATTTTGAGGCTCCCTCTAGGCGTGGATTTTTTAAAGATTAATTTTTGAGGCTCCCACTAGGCGTGGATTTTTTAAAGATTCATTTTTGAGGCTCCCTCGAGGCGTGGATTTTTTAAAGATTCATTTTTGAGGCTCCCTCTAGGTGTGGGTTTTTTAAGATTCATTTTTGAGACTCCCTCTAGGTGTGGATTTTGAAAAGATTCATTTTTGAGGCTCCCTCTAGTCGGGGATTTTGTGAAGACTCATTTTTGAGGCTCCCTCTAGTCGGGGATTTTTTAAAGATTCCTTTTTGAGGCTCCCTTTAGGCGTGGATTATTTAAAGATTCATTTTTGAGGCTCCCTCTAGGCGTGGATTATTTAAAGATTCATTTTAGGCGTGGATTTTTTAAAGTTTAATTTTTGAGGCTCCCTCTAGGCGTGGATTTTTTAAAGATTCATTTTTGAGGCTCCCTCTAGGCGTGGATTTTTTAAAGATTCATTTTTGAGGCTCCCTCTAGGCGTGGATTTTTTAAAGTTTAATTTTTGAGGCTCCCTCTAGGCGTGGATTTTTAAAGTTTAATTCTTGAGGCTCCCACTAGGCGTGGATTTTTTAAAGTTTAATTTTTGAGGCTCCCTCTAGGCGTGGATTTTTTAAAGTTTAATTTTTGAGGCTCCCTCTAGGCGTGGATTTTTTAAAGTTTAATTTTTGAGGCTCCCTCTAGGCGTGGATTTTTTAAAGTTTAATTTTTGAGGCTCCCTCTAGGCGTGGATTTTTTAAAGTTTTATTTTAGAGCCATATCAGATGGATAGGCGTGGATTTTTTAAAGTTTTATTTTTGAATGCTCCCTCTAGGCGTGGATTTTTTAAAGTTTAATTTTTGAGGCTCCCTCTAGGCGTGGATTTTTTAAAGTTTAATTTTTGAGGCTCCCTCTAGGCGTGGATTTTTTAAAGTTTAATTTTTGAGGCTCCCTCTAGGCGTGGATTTTTTAAAGATTCCGTTTTTGAGGCTCCCTCTAGGCGTGGATTTTTTAAAGATTCATTTTTGAAGCTACCTTCTGGGCGTGGATTTTTTAAAGATTCATTTTTGAGGCTCCCTCTAGGCGTGGATTTTTTAAAGATTAATTTTTGAGGCTCCCTCTAGGCGTGGATTTTTTAAAGATTAATTTTTGAGGCTTCCTCTAGGTGTGGATTTTTTAAAGATTAATTTTTGAGGCTTCCTCTAGGCGTTGATTTTTTAACGTTTAATTTTTGAGGCTCCCTCTAGGCGTGGATTTTTTAAAGTTTAATTTTTCAAGAGCCAAATAAGGCGTGGATTTTTTAAAGTTTAATTTTTCAAGAGCCAAATAAGGCGTGGATTTTTTAAAGTTTAATTTTTGAGGCTCCTTCTAGGCGTGAATTTTTTTAAAGATTCATTTTTGAGGCTCCTTCTAGGCGTAGATTTTTAAAGATTCATTTTGAGATTCCCTTTAGGAGTGGATTTTTTTAAAGATTCACTTTTGTGGCTCCCTCTAAGCGATACTGGAAATCACGCATAAATATGCCTGTAACCAGAATTTCATGGCAATTTTCAAGTATTTCACTTTCAGTTGTTCATTCCGTAAATGAATGTCACCGAGTGTCATCCTCACCCCTCCAAAGGCACTGGCCAGTGTTAAGTACTTAACCATGTCGTTATTTTAGTTGTTGTTGATAATGAAAGACTTTCATTCACGTCTTTTGGGAAGACAATTTTTTTCGCTCATTTTTAAGAAAATTGTCCCCTCAGCAACAAAATTTGAGTCTCCACTTATTTTGGCAAACCAAAAGACGTAGACGAAGAAAGACGTCAAAGAAAACTCAACAAAAATATGTGGTGGTCAGGAAATGCTTAACAAGAAATTTGTTGTTAATGATGTTGTAATGCCAACAAAGCCAACAACAACAAAAGCAAAAACATCTACCAAAAAAGTGAAATTAAAAATATTTATTTTAAGAAGAAATTTGTGGAACTTCTTCTGCTACTTCTGCGGCTTCGTCTCCAGGTGATTAATAAATTGCTTTGTTTTCTGTTATATATTTTGTTTCTTGAGAGAGTAGAGTTTATTTTTTCATTTAAGTTCAGTTAAGTTAATTAAGTTGACTTTGCCAATTATAAGAAGATTGATTTATTGCTTGGTGTCGTAAGGGGGCCTGAGAAAATTATCACTAATTATATAATTTCAGTAGATGGCGAAATGGATGATAGATACCAAGCAACGGCTCTGATTGGCTTTAACATGACGAAGTCCAGGCTTATCTTGGTCCCTCTTTCATATCAAATGTGGACATTGACCTCCCCGCGGTGCCACCTGGGTTAGCTATTTTTCCTCACCCGATGAAATAGTGAACTGATATGTACCGCGAGTTCACCCATAAGAACTATAAAAAAGGCGTCGGGTTTTTTGCCCACACTCGGAAAACCCCTCCTACTATGAAAAAGCAAAGAAAAAGGAAATAAAACCCCTCTAATATGGACGACCCCCGCAAACGTATTAAGGACCACGATCCGCGAATATGCACTTGTAATGTGCGCACATTGATTGACTTCGCGGCAGCAAAAAACATGGTAGTTAGCAGCACCAGATTCAAGCATCTCGATATACACAAGGCCATCTGGATTTCTCCTGATAAAGCAACGAGAAATCAAATCGATCATGTTGTGATAGACGGAAGGCATTCATCCAGTATATTAGACGTTCGATCGATCCGAGGGGCGAATATCGTTTCGGACCACTACCTTGTAGCAGCCAAGGTTCGCACTCGTCTTAATGTTGCAGCAAAGGTGCGTTCTAACATAAAACGAAAACTCGACTCGATTACAAACACAACAGGTAGCCAAGGCCTACTCCGCTCAACTTACCCAACTGCTTGACGAAAGCACCCCTTGTCCCGATTCTAATATAGAAGAACAATCGCAGAGAATTGCCCACTCCCTACAAACTGCATATAAGGCAACCCTGCAGACAGTAGCAACACATAATGCGATGGAGAATTATCGGTAGAAAAGGAGAGAGGAGAAACGCATTTTCAAAAAAAAGAAAGAACAAGAAACACGTGAGCGTGAGCAAATCGAGATGTACAGGAGTCAGAATGAAGTCCGAAACTTCTACCAACGGGTAAAACACCAAACCGAAGGCTTTGGTGCAGGCGCATCCTCCTGTAGAGATGAAGAAATAAACCTGGTTGCAGATACAGACAACGTGTTGATGATCTGGAAGGAGCATTTTGAAAAACTTCTGGTATCAAATAGTAGCGGTGAAGAGGATACCCCAGAACCAGTAATAGATGACGGTAAAGAATGTATATCACCTAGCCAAGATGATGTCAGAATAGCAATCAATCGGCTGAATAATAATAAAGCAGCAGGTGCCAATGGTTTACCAGCCGA
This sequence comes from Musca vetustissima, assembly GCF_032173495.1. NCBI lineage: Eukaryota > Metazoa > Arthropoda > Insecta > Diptera > Muscidae > Musca > Musca vetustissima. The sequence continues at coordinate 41,134 of NW_026885734.1, read as the reverse complement.
ACTATTCAAAACTGGTGATCAGATGCTGGTAAGGAGCATACACCAGCTGATTAATACAATTTGACTAGAGAAATGTATGTCCAATGATTGGAACCTCAGCATCTTGTGACTCGTGCACAAAAAAGAAGACAAGACGATATGTGCCAACTACAGAGGAATAAGTCTCCTTCCCATCACATATAAAGTGCTATTCAGCGTACTGTGTGAACGACTGAAGCCAATGGTCAATGACATTGTTGGACCATACCAATGCGGCTTCAGACCTGGCAAATCCACCATTGACCATATTTTCACTCTGCGCCAAATCCTGGAAAAAAACCCACGAAAAACACATCGACACATTCCACCTATTCGTCGACTATAAAGTCGCATTCGACAGCCCTATCCGTTCAGAGGTGTATAAAGCCATGTCTGCGTTTGGCATTCCTGCAAAATTAATTCGGCTATGCAGGACAACTTTAACTGGCACAAGATTAGAAGTAAAAGTCGGAAAGGACCTCTCGGAGTTCTTTAATACCGAACGAGGATTCAGACAAGGTGACAGTTTGTTTTAACATCCTGCTGGAGAAGGTCATACGAGAGGCAAAAGTGAACAGAAATGGACTCTGTACACCAAACAACAGATGTTACTCACCTACGCCGATGACATCGACATAATGGGTCGAACATTGAGAGCGGTAACAGCCACCTTTGAACAAATTGAAAAGGAGTCTGCCAAAATGGGTTTGGCAGTAAACGGCGAGAAGATCAAGCTGATGGTATCAACGCGTAAGACGTCCAGTGGACTCGGACCAACTGTGGAACTTGTGGAGAAGTACAGCTTCGATGTAGTTAAAGATTTTATATACCTTGGTACTGCCATAAATAAAACGAATGACATCAGTTTTGAAATTCGGAGAAGGATTGTGATGGCCAACCGGTGCTACTATGGCCTGAGCAAACAACTCAAAAGCAAGGCCACCTCCCGCCAGACCAAACTCACACTTTACAAGACGCTGATACTACCCGTGCTGTTATGTGGATCTGAAGCATGGGAACTTACGCAAGCACATAAGTCAGCTCTTGGAATGTTTGAGAGAAAAATTCTCCGAAAGATCTATGGGCCGATCTGCGTTGACTGCGTGAATATCGCCGTCGAATGAACCATGAGCTGTACCAGCTATTTTCGGACATCGGCATTGTTAGACGTATTGAGCTGCAGCGACTTAGCTGGCTAGGTCATGTTGTGAGAATGCATGAAGATGCCCCAGCCCAAAAAGCATATAAAAGCAAACCGGCTGATTGTTCACGCAGAAGAGGAAGGCCACGAATCAGATGGAAAGATCAAGTCGAAGACAACTTTACCCGAAAGACCGACGCGCCTGAATATCTTTTTTAAGCTCGGCTTATGGAACGAAAGTTCTAACACAAGCCAGCTAAGTAACTCGATTTTTTTTTTAAATATTTTTTTAGGTGTCTATCATAGGCGTGGATTTTTTTCTTCGCTTTGGTTTATTTAATTTTTTTTTATAAAATTTAATTTTTGTTACAAAAATTTTTAAATGATTGATAGGATATTTTATTGTTTCCAAGGCCTTAAGCAATTGTGATATTTTTTCAAATTAAATAAACAATGTAATTTGTTTATTAATTGTTAAATCATCAATCAATCACGCCAGGTTATGTTGTTAACATTGAAGTTTTGTCGGCATCTTTTTTGTGTGTGGTTTTTTAGCCAAGAAATGTAATTAATACGAAGGCGAATTGAAGGGCGTTATTTTCATTATTTGCCAAAAAATTTGAAATAGTTGTAAGAAAGGTAACAACATGCCATATCTTGATTTTTTTTTTAAATGCCCTGCGGGTTTTTTGTAATATTGACTTCAATCTTGTAGCTGAAAATGAAGGGACCATCTACATTTTTATATTCTCCACCATAGTATGGAGGGTATATTAATTTTGTCATTTCGTTTGAAACTCGAAATATTCATTTCCGACCCTATAAAGTATATATATTCTTGATCAGGCTAAAATTCTAAGACGATCTAACCATGTCCGTTCGTCTGTTGTAATCATGCTATCTTTTGAAAGAATTGAGATAGGGTGCTGAAATTTTGCATAGGTTTATCTTATGTTTACAGGCAGGTCAAGTTCGAAGATGGGATATATTGGTCCACGTTTAGGTATAGCTCCCATATAACAGTACCCCCCTATTTTCGATATTTTGGGGTTCTTGAGCGCATTTTTCAACTGAACACGCTGAAATTTGGTACATTGGGTTCTTATTGGGTACCAAATATCTCTATTAAAAATTATTAATATCGATCCGCTTTTTCATTTCAAATACCTGTCAGTATACCTGTGGTAGAGGGTATCCAAAGTTCGGCCCGGCCGAACTTAACGCTTTTTCACTTGTTTTAATTCATTAAACAATGGTTACGAGCTACATCATTCAAAAAATTATGTGTTCCCATTACGAGGTTGAGGCTTTTGTGGGCCTTTAAAAAAATATATATTTTTAAAAATCCATGCATATATGTCTCGGAAAGGATCGAAGTCGAAAAATATCCTTTAAAAATCTAATCATGTTAGTCTTCAAAAAATACACTCTTTAAAAAATCCAAGCCTGTTGGCCTTTAGGAACAATTATTTAAAAAAAAAATACCCTCTTCATGTTCCCCAACAAAAAGAAATGACTTCCTTGAAATAAAACGAGGGGTGTTGCTTGTGTCTTAAGTCTTTTGTATAACACTGCATAACCAGAAATATTGTGAACAATAAATGTGAGCAATGAATTCCGCATAAAAACATGCAAAAACTAGCACACACATCGACTTCGTCGTCTTCTTCACATTATTATTATTTCTATTACAAAAGAAATTTAATTAAAAATAAAAAAAAAAATATTTCATAACAGGAATTTCTCTTTGTTGTTGTTGTCGCCCACAACAACACACCTGTGTAATTTTGTAATTTATGCGAAGGAATGTTTTTTTCTTTAAAATTGAAAAAAAACGTCATTGTTTTTTTGCTGACAAATGACAATTGTGTGCAAACTCGATGTTAACGCATTTGCAAGGTTCGGTTCGGTTTCGTTGTTGCAGTGCAAACAAATAAATCCACTCCTTAAATTTGGTTTTTACCCGCTGATGCCGATGCCGCAAAAATAACTGTTTCATTTGGCATGCCATGTGTCGTACGACACATACCAAGTACCAAATGTGTTGGAGTTGTGTCACTTTGTTGTCTTCACAGGAAACCTTCAAACCTGCAAACTGTGTGTGTGTGTGACGTTTATGGAGGTTTCTACAAAGAATACACAAATATTCGATAACATGTGGCTTGGTGTAGGGATGAGGTTTAAATAAAATCCACGCATTGGTGGTCTCTAAAAATATTCTTTAAAAATCCACGCCTTGGTGGTCTCTAAAAATATTCTTTAAAAATCCACGCCTTGGTGGTCTCTAAAAATATTCTTTAAAAATCCACGCCTTGGTGGTCTCTAAAAATATTCTTTAAAAATCCACGCCTTGGTGGTCTCTAAAAATATTCTTTAAAAATCCACGCCTTGGTGGTCTCTAAAAATATTCTTTAAAAATCCACGCCTTGGTGGTCTCTAAAAATATTCTTTAAAAATCCACGCCTTGGTGGTCTCTAAAAATATTCTTTAAAAATCCACGCCTTGGTGGTCTCTAAAAATATTCTTTAAAAATCCACGCCTTGGTGGTCTCTAAAAATATTCTTTAAAAAATCCACGCTTATGGTGGTCTCTAAAAACATTCTTTAAAAAATCCACGCCTATGGTGGTCTCTAAAAATAAATAGATAGATAACATGGCGAAGTCCAGGCTTATCTTGGTACCTCTTTCATCTCAATTGTGGACACTGACCTCCCCGTGGTGCCACCTGGGGTAGCTATTTTCATCACCCTATGAAATAGTGAGCTGATATGTGCCGCGAGTTCTAGCATAAGAACTATAAAAAATGGGTTGAGGTGTCGGGTTAGTTGCCCATACTCGGAAAACCCCCCTTATTATGAAAAAGCAAAGAAAAAGAAAACCAAGCCCCCCTAATGTTGACGACCCCCGGCAAACGTATAAAGGAACACGATCTGCGAATCAGCACTTGGAATGTGCGCACGTTGTACAGAACAGACACAGTGTTCGCTTTGGTGGATGTACTCAAGAAGTACAACGCCGATAATATTGCCTTACAGGAAATGCGATGGAAAGGGACTGGCGTAAGTAAATCAGATGATTACGCCATGTATTATAGCTACCATGAAACGAGACATGAATTTGGCTGCGGATTTATGGTTAACAGGAGAATAAAAGACCTCGTCTCCAGATTCACTCCAATATATGAGCGATTTGTTATAATCCGCATAAAAGCGAAGTTCTTCTACATCAGTCTTATTTGCGCCCATGCTCCGACCGAAGACAAAGATGAGCAGACCGAAGATATATTTTACGAGTGCCTAGAAACAGCATATGACCGTTGCCCTGGTCATGACATTGAAATTCTGCTAGGAGATTTTAATGCAAAAATCGGAAGGGAAATCCAGTGTTTTAGACGTCCGATCGATCCGAGGAGCGAATATCGATTCGGACCATTACATTGTGGTGGCCAAAGTACGCACCCGTCTTAATGTAGCAGCAAAGGTGCAATCTAATGCAACACGGAAATTTGACGTCGAAAAGCTGTAAACAAACACAAACAAACAATAGATTGCAGAAGCCTACTCAGCTCAATTTCCCAACTGCTTGAAGAAAGCACTCCTTATCCCGATATTAGTATACCAAAGACCACCATCAAGAAATCCGTGGTACGATCAGGAGTATCGTAATGCTACTGATGTGAAAAACGCAGCCTATAGAGCAACCCTGCAGACAGTAGCAACACGAAATGCGATGGAGAAATATCGGGAGAAAAGGAGAGAGGAGAAATGTATTTTCAGAAAAAGAAGAAAGATCAAGAAAAACGTGAGCGTGAGCAAATCGATATGTACAGGAGTCAGAATGAAGTCCGAAAATTGTACCAACGGGTAAAAAAGTGTTTACCACCTAGCCAAGATGAGGTCAGAATAGCAATCAATCGGCTGAAGAATAATAAAGCAGCATGTGCCGATGGTTTACAAGCCGAACTATTCAAGACTGGTCGTGAGGAGCATGTACCAGCTGATTAGTACAATTAGGCTCGATGAACGCATGCCCAATAATTGGAACCTTAGCCTCCTGTGTCCCGTGCACAAAAAAGGAGACAAGACGATATGTGCCAACTATAGAGGAATAAGTATCCTTCCTCTCGCATATAAAGTGCTAAACCAGGCATTGGCAAATCCACCATTGACCAGATTTTCACTTTGCGCCAAATCCTGGAAAATACAAACGAAAAACACATCGACACATTCCACCTATTCGTCGACTATAAAGCCGCATTCGGCAGCCCTATAAGTTTAGAGGTGTTTAAAGTCATGTCTGCGTTTGGCATTCCTGCAAAATAATTCGGCTATGCAGGATAATTTTAAGTGGCACAAGGTCAGAAGTTAAAGTCGGAAAGGACCTCTCGGAGCGTTTTAATACCGAACGAGGATTCAGACAAGGTGACAGTTTGTCGTATGACCTTTTTCACATCCTGCTGGAAAAGGTCATACGAGACGCAAAGATGAATAGATATGACACTCTGTACACCAAACAACACATGTTACTCGCCTACGCCGATGACATCGACATAATGGGTTGAACACTGAGAGCGGTAACAGCCACCTTTGAACAAATTGAGAAAGAGTCTGCCAAAGTGGGTATGGCAGTAAACGGCGAGAAGACCAAGCTGATGGCATCAACGCGCAAGACGTCCAGTAGACTCGGACCAACTGTGGAACTTGAGAACTACAGCTTCGAGTTATATAAAGATTTTATATACCTTGGTACCGCCATAAATAAAACGAGTGACATCAGTTTTGAAATTCGGAGAAGGATTGTGATGACCAACAGATGCTACTATGGTCTGAGCAAACAACTCAAAAGCAAGGCCACCTCCCGCCAGACCAAACTCACACTCTACAAGACGCTGATACTACCCGTGCTATTATATGGATCTGAATCATGGGTACTTGCGCAAGCAGATGAGGCAGCTCTTGGAGTATTTGAGAGAAAAATTCTCCGAAAGATCTATGGGCCGATCTGCGTTGACGGTGAATATAACCGTCGAATGAACCATGAGCTGTACCAGCTATTCTCGGACATCGGCATTCTTAGACATATTGAGCTGCAGCGGCGACTACGTTGACTAGGTCATATTGTGAGAATGGATGAAGATGCCCCACCCCAAAAGGCATATAAAAGCGAACCAGCTGATGCTTCACGCAGAAGGGGAGGGCCAAGACTACGATGGAAAGATCAAGTGGAAGACAACATTGCCGAATAGGGTCGTTCAAATTGGAAAAACTGCGCAAAAGACCGACGCGCCTGGAAATCTTTTTTAAGCTCGGCTTATGGAACGAAAGTTCTGTCACTAGCCAGCTAAGTGAGTAAAAAATCCACGGCTATGGTGGTCTCAAAAAAATATTTTTGTAAAAAATCAGCTGTTCTTTGGCATCATTTTTATCCCACTTGGCATTCCTAATTTCGATTACATAACAATATGCCATAATTTAATATGCAACAAATTTGTTTATTTGTTTATTTTTATTTTATTGTTGTTATTGTAGAATTTATTTACAGCTAAGTGTGTCTATTAGTACCGTTTTGTGTGCTACAAAAAACAAGAAAACATTTGTTGGCCTCCACAACTGTGGGAGTTTTTTGTTTTGCTTTGCTTTCGTCTGAGGGCTGACATTGAGCGATGAATTGGAATGACGTTGATTTATAAAGGAGTTTTGGATTTGGATTTTTTTAAAAATATTTTTCAAGCATCGAACGGAGGCGTGGATCTTTTAAAGAATATTTTTTCAAGGGTCAATATAGGCGTAGATTTTTTAAACTATTTTTTTTCAAGGGTCAATACAGGCGTGGATTTTTTTCAAGGGGGTCAATATAGGCGTGGATTTTTTAAAGATTTTTTTTTCAAGGGGGTCAATATAGGCGTGGATTTTTTAAAGAATATTTTTTCAAGGGGGTCAATATAGGCGTGGATTTTTTAAAGAATATTTTTTCAAAGGGGGTCAATATAGGCGTGGATTTTTTAAAGAATATTTTTTCAAAGGGGGTTAATATAGGCGTGGATTTTTTAAAGAATATTTTTTCAAAGGGGGTTAATATAGGCGTGGATTTTTTAAAAAATATTTTTTGGGGTCCATAATATAGGCGAGGATTTTTTTAAAGAATATTTTTTCAAAGGGGGTCAATATAGGCGAGGATTTTTTAAAGAATATTTTTTCCAACAGAGGCGTGGATTTTTAAAAAAATATTTTTTTCAAGCATCCAACAGAGGCGTGGATTTTTAAAAAAATATTTTTTTCAAGCATCCAACAGAGGCGTGGATTTTTAAAAAAAATATTTTTTTCAAGCATCCAACAGAGGCGTGGATTTTTAAAAAAATATTTTTTTCAAGCATCCAACAGAGGCGTGGATTTTTAAAAAAAATATTTTTTTTCAAGCATCCAACAGAGGCGTGGGTCTTTTAAAAAAATATTTTTTTCAAGCATCCAACAGAGGCGTGGATTTTTAAAAAAATATTTTTTTCAAGCATCCAACAGAGGCGTGGATTTTTAAAAAAATATTTTTTTCAAGCATCCAACAGAGGCGTGGATTTTTAAAAAAATATTTTTTTCAAGCATCCAACAGAGGCGTGGATTTTTAAAAAAATATTTTTTTCAAGCATCCAACAGAGGCGTGGATTTTTAAAAAAATATTTTTTTCAAGCATCCAACAGAGGCGTGGATTTTTAAAAAAATATTTTTTTCAAGCATCCAACAGAGGCGTGGATTTTTTAAAAAATATTTTTTTCAAGCATCCAACAGAGGCGTGGATTTTTTAAAAAAATATTTTTTTCAAGCATCCAACAGAGGCGTGGATTTTTTAAAAAATATTTTTTTCAAGCATCCAACAGAGGCGTGGATTTTTTAAAAAATATTTTTTCAAGCATCCAACAGAGGCGTGGATATTTAAAAAAATATTTTTTTCAAGCATCCAACAGAGGCGTGGATATTTAAAAAAATATTTTTTTCAAGCATCCATTTCTATTCACAAACATGGCATTTGTGCCTAATGACATTATTTAAAAGTCTTTTGTTCATTTAATTACAACAAAAACAAATAAATATGTCATTATCCAGTTATGTTTTTTATTTTTTTGTTGATTATTCAAATTATTATTATTTTTGGCAATGTGAAAATAAAAATAAAATTCTTTTATAAAATAAAACTACAAATTGCTGAAAACATTTTCGATTTTGTTTTCTAGGTCGGCAAAAAGTTTTGAATGGCTAGGCATTAACAAAAATTATATTCTCTCTCTCTCTTTACCACAGCGGGTGTGAGTGTGTCTACATTTGGTATTTTATTGTTTGTTTTGTTGTTGTTGTAAATTTTAAATATGAAATAATGACACACTTCCATCGCAACGCCGACACAATGGATAATTATTTATTTACTGACACCCCACCCCATTCACCTCTAAAGGTCTCTCAAGTGTCATAAAAGAGTTACACACACGAAGTGACAAACATAAAAAATCGAAAGCCACGCTTAGAAGAAAACAATTTGCAAACTATTCACTTACACAACAAGTGGCAAATGTATTTGTTTTTTTTTTAATTGACATGTAACAAAAGAAGAAATCTATTTACATACACACACACGTATAAACCACATATGTTTACACACAGCCATGCACAACCATGGCCATGGTCATACATGCCATTTGCTGTCAAAGTACTTCTAGTAAAGAATTAAATTTATTGTTGACCCCAAAAAGCCCAATTGGGTACTGCTTAGTGGGTGGATCAATGAAAGTTATGACAAAAATAAAAAGAATTTCTTTGTTGAAGATTTTTTTTTGGGGTAGGAGAAAAGTGTTCGTAGGTTGTTTAAGGTGCCTACGATCGATTAATACTTTGAAGAGAAATTAGTTTCATTCGAAATTCAAATCGATCGGTCTTTTATCCTTAGAGAAAACGAAATATTATAATCGAAAATTCTACAATGGTGCGAGGCCTTCCTATGTGGATTCTAAATATTGACAGTTAACTAAAACGAGTTCGGAGTACCAAATTTCGGCTGCTTATTTGGGAAATCCTGAGAATTTTCAAGCATCACCAACAGAAGCGTGAATTTGTATACCCTTCACCACCGTGTGGTAAATGGTGCACCAAAGTCCCTTAATATCCTTCGATTTGCACGAAATTTGGCATAGCGTACTAAATTAAGTCTAAAGTGATGTGTGTTAAGTTTCGTGAAAATCGGTTCAGATTTAGATATAGCTCACATATATATTTTCGTCCGATTTAAGGTATATGGTGCACCAAAGTCCCTAAATATCCTTCAATTTGACATAGCGTACTTAATTAAGTCTAGAGTGATGTGTGTTAAGTTTCGTGAAAATCGGTTCAGATTTCGATATAGCTCCCATATACATTTTCGTCCGATTTAAGGTAAATGGTGCACCAAAGTACGTATATATCTTTCGATTTGCACACAATTTGGCGTAGCGTACTAAATTAAGTCTAAAGTTATGCGTGTTAAGTTTCGTGAAAATCGGTCCAGATTTAGATATAGCTGCCATATATATTTTCGTCCGATTTTAGGTAAATAGTCCAAATGAACCAAAGTCCCTATATAACTTTCGATTTGCACGAAATTTGGCATAGAGTACTGATTTAAGTATATAACGATGAGTGTTAAATTTAGTGAAAATCGGTTCAGATTTAGATATAGTTCCCATATATATCATCGTCCGATTTTAGCTAAATATTTTGTATAGCGTACTGAACTAAGTTTAGAGTGAAAATCGGTTCAGATTTCGATATAGCTCCCATATATATTTTCGTCCGATTTAAGGTAAATGGTGCACCAAATTACCTTTATTTATTTCGATTTGCACGAAATTTGGCATAGCGTACTAAATTAAGTCTAGAGAGATATGTGTTAAGTTTCGTGAAAATCGGTTCAGATTTAGATATAGCTCTTATATATATTTTTGTCCGATTTGAGGTAAATGGTTCACGGAAGTCCCTATTTATCCATCGATTTGGCGTAGCGTACTAAATTAAGTCTAAAGTGATGTGTGTTAAGTTTCGTGAAAATCGGATTTAGTTATAGCTCCGATATATATTTTTGACCGATTTTAGGTAAATAGTGCGCCAAAGCCCCTAAATATCCTTCGATTTGCACGAAATTTGGCATAGAGTACTGAATTAAGTATATAACGATGAGTGTTAAATTTCGTGAAAATCGGTTCGGATTTAGATATAGCTCCTATATATATCTTCGTCCGATTTTAGGTAAATAGTGCACTAAACTCCCTATATAACTTTCGATTTGCACGAAATAAGTCTAAAGTGATGTGTGTTAAGTTTCGTGAAAATCGGTTCAGATTTAGATATAGCTCCCATATATATTTTCGTCCGATTTCAGGTAAATGGATTACCGAAGTCCCTATGTATTGGTGTACTGAAATGAGTCTAGAATAATGTGTGGTTAGTTTAGGACAAATCGGTTCAGATTTCGATATAGCTCCCACATATACATACATATTCATCCGATTTTACATAAATGGTGCACCAAACTCCCTATTGTTTGTCCGATTATTTACTTACTTAGCTGACTTGTGACAGAACTTTCGTTCCATAAGCCGAGCTTAGAAAATATTTCCAGGCTCGTCGGTCTTTTGCGCAGTTTTTCCAATTTGAAAGACCATTTTCGGCAATGTTGTCTTCGACTTGATCTTTCCATCGTAGTCCTGTCCTTCCCCTTCTGCGTGAACCATCAGCTGGTTCGCTTTTATATGTCATTTCTGGGCTGGGACATCTTCATCCATTCTCACAACATGACCTAGCCAAGAATGTCGATGTCCGAGAATAGCTGGTACAACTCATGGTTCATTCGACGGTGATATTCGCCGTCAACGCAGATCGGATCATAGATCTTTTGGAGACTTTTTCTCTCAAACACTCCAAGAGCTGCCTCATCTGCTTGCGCAAGTACACATACTTCAGATCCATATAACAGCACGGGTAGTATCAGCGTCTTGTAGAGTGTGAGTTTGGTCTGGCTGGAGGTGGGCTTGCTTCTAAACTGCTTACATTGACCATAGTAGCATATGTTGGTCATCACAATCCTTCTCCGAATTTCAAAACTGATGCCATTCGTTTTATTTATGGCGGTACCAAGGTATATAAAGTCTTTAACTACCTCGAAGCTGTAGTTCTCAAGTTCCTCTGTTGGTCCGAGTCTACTGGACGTCTTGCGCGTTGATACCATCAGCTTGGTCTTCTCGCCGTTTACTGCCAGACCCACTTTGGCAGACTCCTTTTCAATTTGTTCAAAGGTGGCTGTTACCGCACGCAATGTTCGACCCATTATATCGATGTCATCGGCGTAGGCGAGTAACTGATGTTGTTTGGTGTACAGAGTGTCATTTCTGGTCACTTTTGCCTTTCGTATGACCTTTTCCAGCAGGATGTTAAAAAGGTCACACGACAAACTGTCACCTTGTCTGAATCCTCGTTCGGTATTAAAGGGCTCCGAGAGGTCCTTTCCGACTTTATCTGCTGGCCTCTTGTGCCACCTAAAGTTATCCTGCATAGCCGTATTCATTTTGCAGGAATGCCGAACGTAAACATGGCTTTAAACACCTCTGACGAATAGGTGGTCGACGAATAGGAGGTATGTGTCGATGTGTTTTTCGTCGATTTGTCGCAGAGTGAAAATCTGGTCGATGGTGGATTTGCCAGGTCTGAAGCCGCATTGGTATGATTCAATAATGGCATTGACCATTGGCTTTAGTCGTTCACATAGCACACTGGATAGCACTTATATGCGATGTGAAGAAGGCTCTATAGTTGGCACATATCGCCTTGTCTCCTTTTTTGTGCATAGGACACAGGATGCTGATGTTCCAATCATTGGGCATGCATTCCTCTAGCCAAATTGTAATAATCAGCTGGTGCATGCTCCTTACCAGCATCTGACCACCAGTCTTGAATAGTTCGGCTGGTAAGTCATCGGCACCTGCTGCTTTATTATTCTTCAGCCGATTGATTGCTATTTTGACCTCTTCTAGGTGGTAATGTGGCTAGGTGGTATACACTCTATACCATCATCTCTGATTGGTTCTGGGGTATCATCTTCACTGCTACTATTTGATACCAGAAGTTTTTCAAAATGCTCCTTCCTGATCCTCAGCACGCTGTCTGTATCTGTCACCATGTTTCCTACTTCATCTCTACAGGAGGATGTACCTGCACCAAAACCTTGGTTTTGGTGTTTTACCCGTTGGTACATCCTCCTGTACATTTCGATTTGCTCACGCTCACGTTTTTCTTGTTCTTTCTTATTTTTTCTGAAAATACGTTTCTCCACTCTCCTTTTCTCCCGATAAATCTCCATCACATTACGTGTTGCTACTGTCTGCAGGGTTGCCCTATACGCTTCGTTTTCCACATCAGTAGCATTACGACACTCCTGATCGTACCATGGATTTCTCGATGGTGGTTTTTGGTACCCAAGTGTTACTTTTGCTGAAGAATGTAGGGAGTGGGCAATTCTTTGCAATTGTGCTTCTATACTATTATCGGGACAAGAAGTGCTTTCTTTTCAAGCAGTTGGGTAAGTTGAGCGGAGTAAGCTTCTGCTATCTGTTGTGTTTGCAGCTCTTCGACGTCAAATTTCCGTGTTGAATTAGATCGCACCTTTGCTGTAACATTAAGACGAGTGAGAACCTTGGCTGCTACAAGGTAGTGGTCCTCGTTTATATGCGATGGGTAGGATACTTATTCCTCAAATTGTTTATACAACTCCATAATATCCATATTTTTTATATCCATTCAATATTATTGAGCAATAAACAAAAGACTTAAGACACAAACGCCATGACAAATAACATTTCAGCATCAACATTTGAATTTTCTATTTTCCGTTTCCCTCTTTTTTTCTACGATTTCATGCAATGCATTTCAAACAATCGGTAGATCATAATTGACCAATCAATCGAATTACAAATTGTCCCGCCTATTACAATAATTTCTTCCTCTTTGTTATTCACGTAATAAGTCAAATTAATTTCATTGATGGATATTTATTTATTTTTTTTTTCAATTAATTCCGAGTAATTTGATCACAGAGTGTCACCATCGATGCGGTGGTGCCAGCAAAAGGTGAAATTGTTAACAACAATTTAAAGAAATTAACAATGCTTTTCATAAATTCAGTTGTTGTTGTTTTTGTCTCACCTCTACTGGAGAACAAACAAAGAGAGATGGCGACAAAAACATTGTCGGTGACTTGCATTAGGTCGTCTCCCCCCATAGATCTTGAAATGATAGGGAAATAAATGGTAGGAGTATGAAGACGGAGGAGGTGGAGGAAGTGGTGGAGCGGGGAGGAGGTCATAACAAGAAAGGTTAAGACGCCGGAAAACGCCTTCTTTGGTCACCCTCAATGGGGGCAACCACTCAGCCTTCATTGGTATTGGCCAAGAGAGCCAAACAATTTCTTAAAAATGTGGCCGAACAACACCACCACCAACAATTCATTCAGTTGTCCAATTACTTCTGGGCCATTTAGTGATACATACCATGTTGCTCTTGGTTATTTGTTTGTTTGTCTGTATAAACATCCGAAAGGTGACTCAAAAGAAAGTGAAATTTCTGTTGTTGTCGTTTTTTCCCCTCTCTCGTTCTTCTTCCAACCCCACCTGCCCCTTCGAAATTGGACAACGCATCTCAATGACTGGTAATTTGTTCGAGAGTAGGGAGATCAAGCCTCAAAGCCCTAAGTAAGCATGGCAAAAAATAATGATGTCCGCAATCACCCAAAGCAACACAAACATACACACACACAAATATTCCAAGAAAAAACAAGTTTAACTTCTTTGCCAATAAGCAAATATCGATTGGGGTATTAATGTCTTTCAACGAGGGAGGTATAGAAAATCTAGGAATATTTTGTCGAGGACCGACGGCCTAGGCAAGTCGTTGATTTCTTAAAGATATTTTTTTTTAAGGTAGCAATAGGTGTGGATGGGGTGGCGTAGGGAATGATAGATACCAAGCAACGGCTCTGATTGGCTTTAACCTGGCGAAGTCCGGACTTATCTTGGTCCCTCTTTCATCTCAATTGTGGACACTGACCTACCCGAGATGTCACCTGGGGTAGCTATTTTTCATCACCCTTTGAAATAAATTTAAGGGGAGGAGTAAAGAGTTCGTAGGTGGTTTAAGATGTCTTCATCGAACAGAACAGAGGCGTGAATTTTTTAAAAACTATTTTTTCAAGCATCACCAACAAAGGCGTGGGTTGAGGCGTCGGGTTAGTTGCCCACACTCGAAAACCCCTCCTACTATGAAAAGAAAACAAAGAAAAAGAAAACCAAACCAACCTGATGTTGAAGACCTCCGCAAACGTATAAAGGATCACGATCTGCGAATCTGCACTTGGAGGAAGATGCGTACGTTGTACAGAACAGGCGCAGTTCTCGCTTTGGCGGATATACTCAAGAAGTACAAAGCCGATATTATTGCCTTACAGGAAATGCGATGGAAAGGGACTGACGTTAGTCAATCAGATGATTACGCCCCGTATTATAGCTGCCATGAAACGAGACATGAGTTTGGCTGCGGATTTATGGTCAATAGGAGAATGATCTCCAGTAGATGAGCGAGCCATAATGAGCTATAATCCGCATAAAACTCAAAGTACTTCTACATCTGTCTCGTTTGCGCCCATGCTCCGACCGAAGACAAAGATGAGCAGACCAAAGGCGTATTTTACGAGCGCCTAGATACAGCATATGATCGCTGCCCTGGCCATGACATTTAATTTCTGCTACGACATTTTAATGCAAAAATCGGAAGGGAAAATATGTTTGGCCCCACCGTCGGAAAATTCAGCCTTCATGAAGAAACATCCGACAAGGGCGGCATGAGGTTGATTGACTTCGCGGCAGCAAAAAAATGGTAGTTAGAAGCAACAGATTCAAGCATCTCGATATACACAAGACCATCTCGATTTCTCCTGATCAAGCAACGAGAAATCAAATTGATCATGTTGTGATAGACGGAAGGTATTCCTCCAGTGTTCTAGACGTTCGATCGATACGAGGAGCGAATATCGATTCGGACCACTACCTTGTAGCAGCCAAGGTTCGCACTCGTCTTAATGTTGCAGCAAAGGTGCGATCTAATGTAACACAGCAAAGAATTGGCCATTCCCTACAAACTGCAGCAAAAGCAACACTTGGGTACCAAAAACCATCATAAAGAAACCCATGGTACGATCAGGAGTGTCGTAATGCCACTGATGTGAAAAACGCAGCGTATAGGGCAATCCTGCAGACGGTAGCAACACGTAATGCAATGGAGAATTATCGGGAGAAAAGGCGAGAGGAGAAACGTGTTTTCAGAAAAAAGAAGAAAGAAAGAGAAGCAAGGAAAACAAATCGAGATGTACAGGAGTCCGAATGAAGTCCGAAAAATTTTACTAATGAGTAAAACACCAAACCGAAGGGTTTGTTGCAGGCACATCCTCCTGTACAGATGAAGAAGGAAACCTGATGACAGATACAGACAGCGTGTTGAGGATCTGGAAGGAGCATTTCGAAAACTTCTGATATCAAATAGTGGCGGTGAAGTGGATAACCCAGAACAAATAATTGATGACGGTATAGAGTGTCTTCCACCTAGCCAAGATGAGGTAAGATCAATAAAGCAGCAGGTGCCGATGGGTTACAAACCGAATTATTCAAGACTGGTGGTCAGATGCTGGTAAGGAGCATGCACCAGCTGATTAGTACAATTTGGCTAGAGGAATGCAAGCCCAATTGGATTGGAACCTCAGCATCCTGTGTCCCGTACACAAAAAAGGAGACAAGACGATATGTGCCAACTATCGAGGAATTAGTATTCTTGCCATCACATATAAAGTGTTACCCAGTGTGCTGTGTGAACGATTGAAGCCAATGGTCAATGACATTATTGGACCATACCAATGCGGCTTCAGACCTAGCAAATTCACCAATGACCAGATTTTCACTCTGCGCCAAATCCTGGAAAAAAACCCACGAAAAACACATCGACACATACCACATATTCGTCGACTATAAAGCCGCATTCGACAGCCCTATCCGTTCAGAGGTGTTTACAGCCATGTCTGCGTTTGGCATTCCTGGAAAATTAATACGGCTATGCAGGATAACTGTATGTGGCACAAGGTCAGCAGTTAAAGTCGGAAAGGACCTATCGGATCCCTTTAATACAGAACGAGGATTCAGACAAGGTGACATTTTGTCGTGTGATTTTTTTAACATCCTGCTGGAATAGGTCATACGAGATGCAAAGGTGAACGGAAATGGCACTCTGTACACCAAACAAGACCAGTTACTCGCATACGCCGATGACATCGACATAATGGGTCGAACATTGAGAGCGCTAACAGCCACCTTTGAACAAATTACGAAGGAGTCTGCCAAAGTGGGTCTTGCAGTAAATGGCGAGAAGATCAAGCTGATGGTATCCACACGCGCAAGACGTCCAGTAGACTCGGACCAACTGTGGAACTTGAGAACTACAGCTTCGACGTAGTTACAGATTTTATATACCTTAGTACCGCCATAAATAAAACTAATGGCATCAGTTTTGAAATTCGGAGAAGGTTTCTGATGGCCAACAGATGCTACTATGGTCGAAGTAAGCAGTTTAGAAACAAGGCCACCTCCCGCCAGACTAAATGCACACTTTACAAGACGCTGATATTAGCCGTGCTGTTATATGGATCTGAAGCATGGGTACTTGCGTAAGCAGTTTAGGCAGCTCTTGGCGTGTTTGAAAAAAAAATTCTGCGAAAGATCTGACGCTCATCTAAGGCGTGGATTTTTTAAAGAATATTTTTTCTGACGCTCATCTAAGGCGTGGATTTTTTAAAGAATATTTTTTTGAAAATTTCCATTCTACCCTCGGTGTGTTTAAAACATATTTAAGCTGCTTGTGTTTATATGTGTTTGTCATAACACGCATGCGCTGCCAGCCTACAATGCGTGTGTGAGTTACACACAGAGACTATTGGCTTCTTAAAAGAAATGCCCATTGCCGAAGTTTTTAGTTGTTGTTTTTTTTTATTTGCCAAAGATGAGGAAGGTTGTTGTTGATTTTGTCAATTCCATGGATTTGTAAATGAAAGTGAAATGTTGTTGGCTTGCTAATTTTGTAATTGTTGTTTTTGTTGTTCGCATTTTTTGGAGAAATTATGCGAACTTTTTTTCAGTTAAAAAATAAATTTTTTTACTGTATTAATCATTGATGAGTCATTTTTTTGTGTGTGTGGGTCGTAAATGATGTTCGTAGACTAGGTATTGTAATGAGTCATTAGGAAAAAAAATATTTTAAATAAATAAAAATTGGGATTTTTTTTTAAATATTTTGCAGGGACACATTTAAGGTGGGGATTTTTTAAAGTTAAATTTTTGAGGCTCCCCTAAGGCGTAGATTTTTTAAAGATTCTTTTCTGAGGCTCCCCTAAGGCGTGGATTTTTTAAAGTTACATTTTTGAGGATCCTCTAAAGGCGTGGATCTTTTAAAGTTAAATTTTTGAGGCTCCCCTAAGCGTGGATTTTTTAAAGTTACATTTTTGAGGCTCCCCTAAGGGCGTGGATCTTTTAAAGTTACATTTTTGAGGCTACCCTACGGCGTGGATTTTTTAAAGTTACATTTTTGAGGATCCTCTAAGGCGTGGATTTTTTAAAGTTACATTTTTGAGGATCCTCTAAGGCGTGTTTTTTTTAAAGTTACATTTTTGAGGCTCCCCTAAGGCGTGGATTTTTTAAATTTAAATTTTTGAGGCTCCCCTAAGGCGTGGATTTTTTAAATTTAAATTTTTGAGGCTCCCCTAAGGCTTGGATTTTTTAAATTTAAATTTTTGAGGCTCCCCTGAGGCGTGGATTTTTTAAATTTAAATTTTTGAGGCTCCCCTGAGGCGTGGATTTTTTAAATTTAAATTTTTGAGGCTCCTTTAAGGCTTGGATTTTTAAAATTTAAATTTTTGAGGCTTCCCTTAGGCGTGGATTTTTTAAAGTTAAAATTTTGAGGCTCCCCTAAGGCGTGGATTTTTTAAAGTTAAAATTTTGAGGCTCCCCTAAGGCGTGGATTTTTTAAAGTTAAAATTTTGAGGCTCCCCTAAGGCGTGGATTTTTTAAAGTTAAAATTTTGAGGCTCCCCTAAGGCGTGGATTTTTTAAAGTTAAAATTTTGAGGCTCCCCTAAGGCGTGGATTTTTTAAAGTTAAAATTTTGAGGCTCCCCTAAGGCGTGGATTTTTTAAAGTTAAAATTTTGAGGCTCCCCTAAGGCGTGGATTTTTTAAAGTTAAAATTTTGAGGCTCCCCTAAGGCGTGGATTTTTTAAAGTTAAAATTTTGAGGCTCCCCTAAGGCGTGGATTTTTTAAAGTTAAAATTTTGAGGCTCCCCTAAGGCGTGGATTTTTTAAAGTTAAATATTTTTTCAAGAGCTCCCCTAAGGCGTGGATTTTTTAAAGTTAAAATTTTGAGGCTCCCCTAAGGCGTGGATTTTTTAAAGTTAAAATTTTGAGGCTCCCCTAAGGCGTGGATTTTTTAAAGTTAAAATTTTGAGGCTCCCCTAAGGCGTGGATTTTTTAAAGTTAAAATTTTGAGGCTCCCCTAAGGCGTGGATTTTTTAAAGTTAAAATTTTGAGGCTCCCCTAAGGCGTGGATTTTTTAAAGTTAAAATTTTGAGGCTCCCCTAAGGCGTGGATTTTTTAAAGTTAAAATTTTGAGGCTCCCCTAAGGCGTGGATTTTTTAAAGTTAAAATTTTGAGGCTCCCCTAAGGCGTGGATTTTTTAAATTTAAATTTTTGAGGCTACCCTAAGGCGTGGATTTTTTAAATTTAAATTTTTGAGGCTCCCCTAAGGCGTGGATTTTTTTAAGTTAAAATTTTGAGGCTCCCCTAAGGCGTGGATTTTTTAAATTTAAATTTTTGAGGCTCCCCTAAGGCGTGGATTTTTTAAAGTTAAAATTTTGGGTGGGTTTTTATACCCTACACAATATTTAGGGGATGAAATGGACCAAAAACTTTATTTTTGTCGTTTTTTCTGGTCACTCCAGAGGCCGCAATTATAACCCAAACACCTCGAATTTTTGCATGGAGAAAGGGGTCGGGCCAAAGAACAAGCATGCCTATTTTGATAAAGATCGGTCAATATTTAGCGGGTTAAATGGACCCTGACTTTTGTGTGAGAAATGACAAAATTTGTATTCTATAGCGTATATATTTACCATTGAAGGACATAGACCCGAGAAATTGATAGTATATCCAAGAGGAGTGGTTGACCTTTAAATTGATACCAATTATATTGTCGTAGGTACTCGGATGCCGGAGTTACACTTAAATATTTACAGGAGCTTAAGTATTAATATATTATTTAGTAACATATTACCACACTGGAGGGCGGAAATATAGCGCTGATCGCTTTGAAATGTTCCATGAGGTTCCAGTTATGGTCAAGGACAGCGCCTAAAATGTTAGGTGATGATCAGAAAATATTTTTCGGATGAAGTGGGCCGACAAGTTAATTATTTGTACTTTTCGAGTCGAAAGCCGAACATCACAACACAACCCACAGTGAAGGGAATCTGGACAAGTAATTAGAGGTGCTGTACTGATTATTAGTAACATTTGCTGACCTCTAGCTAGTCAAAAGTGTGCGAATATCGCGAAATATTGCCCAATCTCAGTATATAGAACCACAGAAAGTTAGATTTTCATGGAAGTTGTGTAGGGTATCGTATGGTCGGCCCCGTCCGACTATACTGCTCCGCTCACTGGTTTAAATTTTAATCTTACATAAGGCGAAGATTTTTTAAAAATATTTTTTCAAGGGCGTGGATTTTTTAAATATTTTTTGAGGCGTGGATTATTTTAAAAATACTTTTTTAGACGTGGATCATTTTTAAAAATATCTTTTGAGGCGTGGATTTTTTTTAATATTTATTGAGGTGTGGATTTTTTTAAATATTTTTTTAAGGCGTGAATTTTTTTAAAACTATTTTTTCCAGGCGTGAATTTTTTTAAAACTATTTTCAAGGCGTGGATTTTTTTAAAAATATTTTTTCAGGCGTGGATTTTTTTAAATTTTTTTTGAGGCGTGGATTTTTTAAAAATATTTTTTCAAGGGCGTGGATTTTTTTAAAAATATTTTTTCAAGGGCGTGGATTTTTTTAAAAATATTTTTTCAAGGGCGTGGATTTTTTAAAAATATTTTTTCAAGGGCGTGGATTTTTTTAAAATATTTTTTCAAGGGCGTGAATTTAAAAAAAAAATTTCAATTTCAAAAAATTCAAGAGCGTGGATTTAAAAAAAAAAAAATACTTGTCTATGACCATCAACAGGCGTGGATTTAAAAAAAAAAAATCCGAGGCGTGGATTTAAAAAAAAAAATCCGAGGCGTGGATTTAAAAAAAAATCCGAGGCGTGGATTTAAAAAAAAAATCCGAGGCGTGGATTTAAAAAAAAAAAAAGAGCGTGGATTAAAAAAAAAAATTAAAATATTTTTTCAAGGGTGTGGATTTAAAAAAAAAAAAATCAAGGGCCTGGATTTTTTAAAAATATTTTTTCAAGGCGTTGATTTTTTAAAATATTTTTTCAAGGGCGTGGGTTTTTTAAAATAATTTTTCAAGGGCGTGAATTTTTTTTAAATATTTTTTAATTATTTCCCTTGTTTATGTTTATGAAACAAAAGACTTAGAACACAAACTCGATGGGCTTTCCTTTAATCCTCTCAAAATTTTCAAATTTCGATTTTTTTCTTCTTCTTCAAAAATTTCACTTGTTAACGCCGTTGTTGGTAATTTATATGACTACAACAACAACGACGACGACAACAAATGCCCACAATTTAATGAACACAACAGAACATGCTTGAATTATTATTGTCAACGTGTTTATTAACTTTACACGGAATCATTGTAACGCTCACGCTCTCAACCGATGGCAAAACTGACTTCTTTTGTTTTTTTTGTTTGTTTGTAATCAAAGTAGGTAATCTTAATGATAAATTTTATGGCAAAAAAAGAAGTGAAGAAGAAGAAGAGGCTGAGGGATAAAAATCAAAGTAAAATGAAGCCGCATCTAAGGCAAACAAAAACGAACTGACGCCATGCAATGCTGCAGATAACTTTCGGTGGCAAG
Organism: Musca vetustissima; assembly: GCF_032173495.1. Taxonomy (NCBI): domain Eukaryota; kingdom Metazoa; phylum Arthropoda; class Insecta; order Diptera; family Muscidae; genus Musca; species Musca vetustissima. Next base: position 19,806 of record NW_026885734.1, on the reverse strand, counting down.
AGCATATACTTCTACACTTTGAGTATATTTATATATATGTGACATGTGTATATGTATATTAAATACCATTAAAAATTATAAGCTTCTTCTACATGATTTTGATATTATTATTATTATTTTACTGTTGTTGGATTTGTTACCTACCAAACAACCAACCAGCCAGCCAACCCGTGAGGCACTCAGTCCGTCATTCCATCCAACCAACCAGTTAATAATAATGCCAACATATAAACTGTCAACAAATGAAAATTTAAACATGACTGATTTTGATTTTTTTACGTTGTTGTTGTTTTTTTTTTAATTTCATACAACAAGGAAGTCAGTGTCTTCACTTATTTTATTTTTTTTTTTGGTCATCGAAAAAAAAGAAAGAACTTTCACTTGAAATAAAATTTTAATAATAATCATATTTTCTACAAAACACATACACACACGCACATACACATATGTGCGTGCGTACATACACACATTAACACGTAGCTAAAGCATACAATTGGCGACAATATAATTACTTTTGATGGAACAGCTCATGACGAGCAATGGCTGCTCATTGCCTATTAAATAGTTAGTACGGTGATATGTCTCTACACATCCATAGCCAGCCATCCGCTTGGACAATCCAAGCCTTCATAAGGCATTTCGATTGTTCAGAGCGTCGCACGATTTTTATGATTACTTATTTTTTGGCTTTTTGGCCTAAATGGTAAACAAATAGAGTTTTCGAGCTAATTAATATGCAAAGCATGTCGACTTAAGAATTTGATGGAAATACTTTCATTAACCCATTGAGGAGCCAAAAGATCAGAAAATATTTTTGTAAATTTCAATAGAAGAGGACTTAAAAAAACAGTGAGGAAAGTAGTAAAGTCGGACTGTGCCGACTATATGATATACTTCGCCACTTTTAGTATATTCTACATATGTATCCTAACAGACGTCGCGTTTTTGTTATATATCTATATCTGAGCCGATTTCAGGGAAACTTGCCAGAGACTAATTTATATAACTTCAGTACGTTGTGTCAATCGGCCTAGCTATCGATCATTTAGCAATATCACTCTAGACTTAATTCAGTGCCCTATATCAAAATTCGTGCAAATCGAAAGATATATAGGGACTTTGGTGCACCAATTTCATAAAATCGGACGATATTATATGGGAGCTAAATCTAAATCTGAACCGATTTCCACGAATCTTAGCACACGTCATTCTAGAATTAATTCAGTACGCTGTACCAAAATTCGTAAATCGACAGATATTTAGGGACTTTGGTGCACCATTTATCTAAAATCGGACGAAAATATATATGGGAGCTATATCTAAATCTGAACCGATTTTCATGAAATTTAACACGCATCATTTTAGACCTAATTCATTACGCTGTGCCAAATTTCGTGTAGATGAAAAAAATTCCAGGGACATTGGTGCACCATTTACCTAAAATCGGGCGAAACTATATATGGGAGCTATATATAAATCTGAACCGAGTTTCATAAAACTTAGCACACATTATTATAGCCGAAATTCAGTACGCTATGCCAAATTTCGTGCAAATTGAAAGACATATAGGGACTTTGGTGCAGCATTTACATAAAATCGGACGAAAATATATATCGGAGCTATATCTAAATCTGAACCGAACCGAAACTTAACACACATCATTCTAGACTCAATCCAGTACGCTATGCCAAATTTCGTGCAAATCGAAAGATATTTAGGGTCTTTGGTGCACCAATTACCTTTTACCGGATGAAAATATATGGGAGTTATATCTAAATCTGAACCGATTTTCACGAAACTTTACACACATCATTCTAGACTTAATTCTGTACGCTATACCAAAATTTGTGCAAATCAAAAGATTTCCATAAACTTTAGTGGACTATTTACCTAAAATCGGGCGAAACCATATATGGGAGCTATATATAAATCTGAACCGATTTTCACGAAACTTTCCTCACATCATTGTAGACTTTATTCAGTACGCTGTGCCAAATTTCGTTCAAATCGAAAGATATATAGGGACTTTGGTACACCATTTACCTTAAATCGGACGAAGATATATATGGGAGCTATATCTAAATCATAACCGATTTTCACGAAACTTAACACACATAATTCTAGACCTAATTCAGTACTCTATGCCAAATTTCGTGCAAATCGAAAGATATATAGGGACTTTGGTGCACCATTTACCTTAAATCGGACGAACATATATATGGGAACTATATCTAAATCTGAACCGATTTTCACGAATCTTAACACACATCATTCTAGACCTAATTCAGTACTCTATGCCAAATTTCGCGCAAATCGAAAGATATGTAGGGACTTTGGTGCACCATTTACCTTAAATCGGACGAACATATATATGGGAACTATATCTAAATCTGAACCGATTTGAACCGAATGCGACTTGTACTTTTTTTACAACTTAACATGGACAGAGAGACGGACATGGATAAATCGATTCAGAAAGTGATTCTATGCATATTCTCAAAAGGAACCATGGGTCTATTTCGATTTTAAAAAAGGAACCTATATAAGACGTGGATTTTTTAAAGAATATTTTTTTTGAGGCTTCCCTAAGATGTGGATTTTTTAAAGCTACATTTTTGTGGCTCCCCTAAGGCGTGGATTTTTTAAAGTTAAATTTTTGAGGCTTTCCTAAGGCGTGGATTTTTTATAGATCCATTTTTGAGGCTCTCCCAAGGCGTGGATTTTTTAAAGACTCATTTTTGAGGCTCCTTTAAGGCGTGGATTTTTTAAAGACTCATTTTTGGGGCTCCTTTAAGGCGTGGATTTTTTAAAGACTCATTTTTGAGGCTCCTTTAAGGCGTGGATTTTTTAGACTCATTTTTGAGGCTCCTTTAAGGCGTGGATTTTTTAAGGATTTATTTTTGAGGCTGCCTCTAGGCGTGGATTTTTTAAAGATTCATTTTTAGGGATTCTTTTTTAAGAATCCTTTTTTGAGGCTCCTTCTAGGCGTGGATCTTTTAAGGATTCTTTTTTGAGGCTCCCTCTAGGCGTGGATCTTTTAAGGATTCTTTTTTGAGGCTCCCTCTAGGCGTGGATCTTTTAAGGATTCAATTTTAAGGATTCTTTTTTGAGGCTCCCTCTAGGCGTGGATCTTTTAAGGATTCTTTTTTGAGGCTCCCTCTAGGCGTGGATTTTTTAAAGATTCATTTTTAAGGATTCTTTTTTGAGGCTCCCTCTAGACGTGGATTTTTTAAAGATTCATTTTGAGGCTCCCTCTAGGCGTGGATTTTTTAAAGTTTAATTTTGGAGTCTCTCCAAAGGCGTGGATTTTTAAAGATCCATTTCTTAGGCTCCTTTAGGGTGTGGATTTTTTAAAGATCCATTTCTTAGGCTCCTTTAGGGTGTGGATTTTGTAAAGATCAATTTTTGTGGTACTTAGTCATACAGAGATTGTGTCTTAAATCTTTTGTTTGTTGATGCCAAATAAAACCAAACAAAAAATTAATCAATTCCCACAGCAGATTCGAACAAAATCAACTTAAAGCACCTAATTAACATATTTAACCTTTTAATAGATCAATCTGACAGCCAATCAAATGTGTCAATAAAATCAAAAATAACAATATTCAATTCAACCCAACCCAACCCAGCCCTGCCCATTCCGCATCCAAAAAACGAGTCAACGAGACAATAGACCGACGACCCAGAAACAAAACTTCATCGATGACAATATCATCCAGCCGTAAAATCCCAGCATTGGCAATGAAAATTACAACAAAACAAAAACAAAACACAACAAAAACAACAACGGAGAAGAAGAAATGTTCCCAAAAGAAAGCAAGTGCCGACGAACGAAAGAGAAAAAGAAAGAAGAAAAGAAAAAAAACAAAATAACTTTCACTTGTTGTACTCGCGAGGCGCAGTCGACATACCGTCAGCCAGTGGTGGTTCAGTGGTTATGATGACATCTAACCGAGTCGCCTGCGCTGCTCTGACGCCGACTGCATTTCAAATTGAACCTTAACTCATAAGATGTAAGATATGACACATTAAAAAAATCGGCAAGTAACAAAAAATAACAACAAGAAGAGTCAAATGTGTGTAGACGTAAAATATGGTGGAATGTAGGCAATAACAACAACAATGGAGATAAAAATAAAAGAGTTAAGACAATAACAACAATTAGCCGTTTAAAAAACAAAAGCAGACACTTGTTGCTGTTGTCATTTGCGGGATGATGAATGTTCGATGTTTGTCTTTAATTATTGGAAACTATTTGGCAGACAAACTCGCATTGGTATATGAGGGAGAGGGTATTCCAAGTTTATAATGAGTCACTAATAAACTTAGGGTCTGTTGGAGCCCCTAAAATGAATCATTACAAAATCCACGCCTAGAGAGAGCCTCAAAAATGAAACTTTAAAAAATCCACGCCTAGAGAGAGCCTCAAAAATGAAACTTTAAAAAATTCACGCCTAGAGGGAGCCTTAAAAATTATTCTTTACAAAATCCACGCCTTGAGGTAGCCTCAAAAATGAATCTTTAAAAAATCCACGCTTAGAGGGAGCCTCAAAAATGAATCTTTAAAGAATCCACGCCATAGGGGAGCCTCAAAAATGAATCTTTAAAAAATCCACGCCTAGAGGGAGCCTCAAAAATTAATCTTTAATAAAACCACGCCTAGAGGGAGCCTCAAAAATGAATCTTTAAAAAATCCATGCCTAGAGGTAGCCTCAAAAATGAATCTTTAAAATATCCATGCCTAGAGGGAGACTCAAAAATGAATCTTTAAAAAATTCACGCCTAGATGTAGCCTCAAAAATGAATCTTTAAAAAATCCATGCCTAGAGGGAGCCTCAAAAATGAATCTTTAAAAAATCCACGCCTAGAGGGAGCCTCAAAAATGAATCTTTAAAAAATCCACGACTAGAGGGAGCCTCAAAAATCCACCCCTAGAGGGAGTCTCAAAAATGAATCTTTAAAAAATCCACGCATGATGAGCTCAGGGAGCTTCAAAAATTAATCTTTAAAAAATCCACCCCTAGAGGGAGCCTCAAAAATGAATCTTTAAAAGATCCAAGCCTAGAGGGAGCCTCAAAAACCAATCTTTAAGAAATCCACGCCTAGAGGGAGCCTCAAAATCAATGTTTAAAAAATCCACGCCTAGAGGGAGCCTCAAAATCAATCTTTAAAAAATCCACGCCTAGAGAGAGCCTCAAAAATGAATATTTACAAAATCCACCCCTAGAGGGAGCCTCAAAAATGAATCTTTAAAAAATCCACGCATGATGAGCTCAGGGAGCTTCAAAAATTAATCTTTAAAAAATCCACCCCTAGAGGGAGCCTCAAAAATGAATCTTTAAAAAATCCACGCCACACCTAGAGGGAGCCTCAAAAATTTAACTTTAAAAAATCCACCCCACACCTAGAGGGAGCCTCAAAAATGAATCTTTAAAAAATCCACGCCTAGAGGGAGCCTCAAAAATGAATCTTTAAAAAATCCACGTCTAGAAGGAGCCTCAACAATTAATCTTTGAAACATCCACGCCTAGAGGGAGCCTCAAAAATGAATCTTTAAAAAATCCACGTCTAGAAGGAGCCTCAAAAATCCACCCCTAGAGGGAGTCTCAAAAATGAATCTTTAAAAAATCCACGCATGATGAGCTCAGGGAGCTTCAAAAATTAATCTTTAAAAAATCCACCCCTAGAGGGAGCCTCAAAAATGAATCTTTAAAAGATCCAAGCCTAGAGGGAGCCTTAGAAATCAATCTTTAAAAAATCCACGCCTAGAGGGAGCCTCAAAAATGAATCTTTAAAAGATCCACGCCTAGAGGGAGCCTCAAAAACCAATCTTTAGGAAATCCACGCCTAGAGGGAGCCTCAAAAACCAATCTTTAGGAAATCCACGCCTAGAGGGAGCCTCAAAATCAATGTTTAAAAAATCCACGCCTAGAGGGAGCCTCAAAATCAATCTTTAAAAAATCCTCGCCTAGAGAGAGCCTCAAAAATGAATATTTAAAAAATCCACCCCTAGAGGGAGCCTCAAAAATGAATCTGTAAAAAATCCACGCATGATGAGCTCAGGGAGCTTCAAAAATTAATCCTTAAAAAATCCACACCTAGAGGGAGCCTCAAAAATTATTCTTTAAAAAATCCACGCCACACCTAGAGGGAGCCTCAAAAATGAATCTTTTAAAAATCCATGCCTAGAGGGAGCCTCAAAAATGAATCTTTAAAAAATCCACGCCTAGAGGAAGCCTCAAAAATGAATCTTTAAAAAATCCACGTCTAGAAGGAGCCTCAACAATTAATCTTTGAAACATCCACGCCTAGAGGTAGCCTTAAAAATGAATCTTTAAAAAATCCAAGCCTAGAGGGAGCCTTAAAAATGAATGTTTGAAAAATCAACGCCTAGATGGAGCCTCAAAAATGAATCTTTAAAAAATCCACGCCTAGAGGGAGCGTCAAAAATCCACCCCTAGAGGGAGCCTCAAAAATGAATCTTTAAAAAATCCATGCATGATGAGCTCAGGGAGCTTCAAAAATTAATCTTTAAAAAATCCACGCATGATGAGCTCAGGGAGCTTCAAAAATTAATCTTTAAAAAATCCACCCCTAGAGGGAGCCTCAAAAATGAATCTTTAAAAGATCCAAGCCTAGAGGGAGCCTCAAAAATCAATCTTTAAAAAATCCACGCCTAGAGGGGGCCTCAAAAATGAATCTTTAAAAGATCCACGCCTAGAGGGAGCCTCAAAAACCAATCTTTAAGAAATCCACGTCTAGAGAGAGCCTCAAAAATGAATATTTAAAAAATCCACGCCTAGAGGGAGCCTTAAAAATGAACCTTTGAAAAATCAACGCCTAGATGGAGCCTCAAAAACCAATCTTTAAGAAATCCACGCCTAGAGGGAGCCTCAAAATCAATCTTTAAAAAATCCACGCCTAGAGAGAGCCTCAAAAATGAATATTTAAAAAATCCACGCCTAGAGGGAGCCTTAAAAATGAACCTTTAAAAATCAACGCCTAGATGGAGCCTCAAAAATGAATCTTTAAAAAATCCACGCCTAGAGGGAGCCCAAAAAATGAATCTTTAAAAAATCCACGCCTGGTGAGCTCAGGGAGCCTCAAAAATGAATCTTTAAAACATCCACGCGTCTAAAAATCACGCCTAGAGGGAGCCTCAAAAATGAATCTTTAAAACATCCACGCCTGGAGGGTGCCTCAAAAATTAATCTTTAAAACATCTACGCCTAGAGGGAGCCTCAAAAACTAATCTCTAAATAATCCACGCCTAGAAGGAGCCTCAAAAATGAGTATTTGAAAAATCCACGGCTGGAGATCTACTGGCTTTTGGATCTTATTTTTTTTAATTTTCACAAAAAAATCAAGTTCCGTAATTATTTCCCGACCGAATCCATTAACATTTGTTACTTAACACCAACACCACCGAACACCATTAGCCGTAGCAACATCAGAGGAAGACGAAATCAAGCGAAAAGTGAAATTAATTTACACACATACCGGCAGACAGACATACAAAGCCATTTACTAAGGGACCGAAACCAAAGTGGTTGATGATTGAAAAGACACCAAACAAATCAACTCCAACCATTTTATAACCTGTTGTTTTGGGTGTTGGACATTCCGATCGCTTCTTCTTCTTGTGCTACGGGAGGAAGTACGCTTTTGGTGTGGTGCGGTACTTGCAGTCACAAACCTTCAACACGCACTGCCCAGCGTATGTGTGCGGATAAATTGCGGTCATTGTTACTAAATGAAAGTGAAACTTCGTATCCACTTTTCACATTAAGCAGCAGTGCACCCCTCCTTCCGAACCGAAAAACACGAAAATTATCGGATTGTAAATCATTTTTATGAGGACGCGACAAAGTAAAAAAAAAATAATAATAATAAAAAATATTATGAAATGAAGCGGCCAATTAAAAAGATATTTTTTGGTCATACAGCGAAGGGAGATTCATGATCGACTTATGTAAGGTTTAATTTTTCGGGGGGAAACTTGTTACAAGAAATTATTTTTTTATATAAATAATGAGGATAATTCTCAAGCAGGTTCGAAATGAAATTAAAAACCTATTTAAAATACAAAAGACTTAAGGTACGAACTGGCACTCATAGGCGATTTCTTTAAGGCTATCTGAGGTCAGATGTGATTTTTAATATTTTTGAGGCTGCCTTGACATTTTTGAGGCTCCCTCTAGGTGTGGATTTTTAAAGACTCATTTTTGAGGCTCCCTCTAGGTGTGGATTTTTTCAAAGATTCATTTTTGAGGCTCCCTCTAGGCGTGGATTTATTAAAGATTCATTTTTGAGGCTCCCACAAAGCCTGGATTTTTTCGATTTTTTTGTGGGACGGATTCAACAGCCTAGCACAGAAAAAATCGGAAGTAAACACAAAAAACAAACAGCAGCCCTTTTAGCCATAAAATGTCACAACAGCTCTACAATAAAAAATACAGAGGACAATGTTAGACACCAATATCACGTCCAACATCGAACAATGGCTTTCTTTTGCTTTGCCACACATTTTTCGAAGTGAAAAAACAAAATAGTCGTGCTGCCTTGAAGAGGAAATTTGTGATTGTAAATAATATGGCACTGAGAGTTATGTGACTCGAGAGTTTGGTAGGTGACAGCGTCCCTCGATTCTCCCTTTCACTCTTCAGGTGCAGATTTGTGTTGTTGCTTTCTTGGTATCATAGAACTGGAAAATGTTCGTTGGCCTTAAAAATCATTGGCTCCTGTCCTGGTGGGTTAGTGGTTGGGAGACATGAATAGAAGAGGTAGGAAGGAAGGGTGTGACAAAATTTAAATGTTGTAAAGACATTTTTTGAGGCTCCCTCTAGGCGGAGATTTTTACAGATTAATTTTTGAGGTTCCCTCTAGGCTTGGATTTTTTAAAAATTAATTTTTAAGCTCCCTCTAGGTGTGATTTTTAGAGGCGTAGATTTTTTAACGATTATTTTTTGAGGCTCCCTCTAGGCGTGGATTTTTTAAAGATTCATTTTTGAGGCTCCCTCTAGGCGTGGATTTTTTTAAGGATTAAGTTTTGAGGCTCCCTCTAGGCGTGGGTTTTTTAAAGATTCATTTTTGAGGCTACCCTAAGGCGTGGATTTTTTAAAGATTCATTTTTGAGGCTACCCTAAGGCGTAGATTTTTTAAAGATTCATTTTTGAGGCCTCCCATAAGGCGTTGATTTTTTAAAGATTTATTTTTGAGGCCTCCCATAAGGCGTGGATTTTTTAAAGATTTATTTTTGAGGCCTCCCATAAGGCGTGGATTTTTTAAAGATTCATTTTTGAGGCTACCCTAAGGCGTGGATTTTTTAAAGATTCATTTTTGAGGCTACCCTAAGGCGTGGATTTTTTAAAGATTCATTTTTGAGGCTACCCTAAGGCGTGGATTTTTTAAAGATTCATTTTTGAGGCTACCCTAAGGCGTGGATTTTTTAAAGATTCATTTTTGAGGCTACCCTAAGGCGTGGATTTTTTAAAGATTCATTTTTGAGGCTACCCTAAGGCGTGGATTTTTTAAAGATTCATTTTTGAGGCTACCCTAAGGCGTGGATTTTTTAAAGATTCATTTTTGAGGCTACCCTAAGGCGTGGATTTTTTAAAGATTCATTTTTGAGGCTACCCTAAGGCGTGGATTTTTTAAAGATTCATTTTTGAGGCTACCCTAAGGCGTGGATTTTTTAAAGATTCATTTTTGAGGCTACCCTAAGGCGTGGATTTTTTAAAGATTCATTTTTGAGGCTACCCTAAGGCGTGGATTTTTTAAAGATTCATTTTTGAGGCTACCCTAAGGCGTGGATTTTTTAAAGATTCATTTTTGAGGCTACCCTAAGGCGTGGATTTTTTAAAGATTCATTTTTGAGGCTACCCTAAGGCGTGGATTTTTTAAAGATTCATTTTTGAGGCTACCCTAAGGCGTGGATTTTTTAAAGATTCATTTTTGAGGCTACCCTAAGGCGTGGATTTTTTAAAGATTCATTTTTGAGGCTACCCTAAGGCGTGGATTTTTTAAAGATTCATTTTTGAGGCTACCCTAAGGCGTGGATTTTTTAAAGATTCATTTTTGAGGCTACCCTAAGGCGTGGATTTTTTAAAGATTCATTTTTGAGGCTACCCTAAGGCGTGGATTTTTTAAAGATTCATTTTTGAGGCTACCCTAAGGCGTGGATTTTTTAAAGATTCATTTTTGAGGCTACCCTAAGGCGTGGATTTTTTAAAGATTCATTTTTGAGGCTACCCTAAGGCGTGGATTTTTGAGGCTACCAAGGCCCTCTAGGCGTGGATTTTTTAAAGATTCATTTTTGAGGCTACCCTAAGGCGTGGATTTTTGAGGCTACCAAGGCCCTCTAGGCGTGGATTTTTTAAAGATTCATTTTTGATGCTACCAAGGCCCTCTAGTCGTGGATTTTTTACAGATTCATTTTTGAGGCTACCAAGGCCCTCTAGGCGTGGATTTTTTAAAGATTCATTTTTGAGACTCCCTCTAGGCGTGATTTTTAGAGGCGTGGATTTCTTAACGATTAATTTTTGAGGCTCTCTCTAGGCTTGATTTTTAGAGGCGTGGATTTCTTAACGATTAATTTTTGAGTTCTAGGCGTGAGAGACGTGGATTTTTTAAAGATCCTCTAGGCTTGATTTTTAGAGGCATGGATGTTTTAAAGATTAATTTCTGTGGCTCCCTCTAGGCGTGATTTCTAGAGGCGTGGATTTCTTAACGATTAATTTTTGAGGCTCCTTCTAGGCGTGGATTTTTTAACGATTAATGTTTGAGGCTCCTCAAGGCGTGGATTTCTTAACGATTAATTTTTTGGGCTTGAGGCCCCCAAAGCCCTCCAGGAGTGGATTTTTAAAAGATTTATTTTTGAGGCTCCCTTCGAAATCATCTTAATGCCCTCGAAATTAGTTTGCCATTGATGCATGTTGTTGTGGCAACACATGCGCAGTATGTCTAAGTAATATATATGAAGAATATTGATGACGATGCAGCTGCCTGGTTAGTAGAGCTTTATTTTTGTTTCTCAGCTATTTTGTTGTTGTTCAAAAATTTTGTTGTCAATGTTTGTTGCAGTCGACATACCGATCTTCGAATCATACCGAAAACAAAACACATTTGTAACTATTTTTAATTTGTAAGACAAAAACCCCATATCGTCCTGATGCTACTACAGCGGGCCGAAACGTTGAAAAAACTTTGAAGAAAAAAAAAACAACAACAATTACAAAATTCAACAAAAAAAATTATTTCAATTGTAATCTCCTCTTCGCTTCTTCTTTTTCTTCGTTGACTTACATTCACGTCCACGTTCGAAACGAACATTGGTGACACACAAACAACCGAACCGTACCAAACCGAATTGAAAATTGAAAGTAAAAGTAAGCGATTAACTAAATACTCTGTGACGGTGATTATTTTTTTATGACCCCCTCCCCAGCTCTTCCCCCCTTTATCCACCCCTCCAAACATTTTTATTTGGTTTTTCTTTCAGAGAAGAAAAACAAATAGGTGTTTGTGTGTCTCGGCCGAACACAGACGACAGCAGCTGCTGGAATGACTGAATGGCTGGCTGAGAGCCCCGTTTAGTATTTGAATGCAACATTAAATTTTATTTGAAAATTGTTTTGTTTTTTGGTTTTGGTATTTGGAATATTTTGATATTTGTCAAATGAAGGTTCACTTTGTTGCCTTTTGAGACTTAAAAAAATAATTTTAATAAAAAAAATTTAATATTTTTTTTGTTAAAAAAAGAAAATTAAAAAAATTTATAATTTTGTTAAAATCCACACCTATGGTAAATCGAAAAAAAATAAGTTTTAAAATTCGAAAAAAAAATCCAAAAAAAAAAAAAAATCGAAAAAATTGAAAAAAAATATTTTTTAAAAAAATCCACGCCTTTGGTAAATAAATAAAAATAATTTAAAAAAAGGTGGCGTAGGGGATGATAGATACCAAGCAATGGCGCTGATTGGCTTTAACATGGCGAAGTCCAGGCTTATCTTGGTCCCTCTTTCATCTCAATTGTGAACACTGACCTCCACGCGGTGTCACCTGGGGAGCTATTTTCATCATCCGATGAAATAGTGAGCTAATATGTGCGCGAGTTCGCCCATAAGAACTATAAGAACATGCCCACTCTCGGAAAACCCAACCTACTACGAAAAAGCAAAGAAAAAGAAAACCAAACCCGTCTAAAATTGACGACCCCCGCAAACGTATAAAGGACCATGATCTGCGAATATTGCCTTACAGGAAATGCGATGGAAAGGGACTGACGTAAGTCAATCAGATGATTACGCCCTATATTATAGCTGCCATGAAACGAGACATGAATTTGGCTGCGAATTTATGGTTAACAGGAGAATAAAATACTTCGTCTCCAGATTCACTCCAGTAGATGAGCGAATTTATATAATCCGCATAAAAGCGAAGTTCTTCTACACCAGTCTCATTTGCGCCTATGCTCCGACCGAAGATAAAGATGAGCAGACCAAAGGCGTATTTTACGAGCGCCTAGAAACAGCATATGATCGCTGCCCTGAACATGGCATTAACATTCTGCTAGGAGATTTTAATGCAAAAATTGAAAGGGAAAATATTTTTGGTCCCACCGTCGGTAAATTCAGTCTTCATGAAGAAACATCAGACAACAGCATGACTGAATTCGCGGCAGCAAAAACATGGTACTTAGCAGCACCAGATTCCAGCATCTCGATATACACAAAGCCACTTGGATTTCTCCCGATCGAACAACGATAAATCAAATCGATCATGTTGTGATGGACGGAAGGCATTCATCCAGTGTTTTAGACGTTCGAGCGATCCGTGGAGCGAATATCGATTCGGACCATTACCTTGTGGCAGCCAAGGTATGCACCCGTCTTAATGTAGCCGCACCTTTGCTGCTAATGTAACACGGACATTTGGCATCGAAAAGCTGCAAACACAACAGATAGCTGAAGCCTTTCCTTCCCATCGCATATAAAGTGCTATCCGGCGTACTGTGTGAAGGACTGAAGCCAAAGGTCAATGGTATTATTGGGCCATACCAATGTGGCTTCAGACCTGGCAAATCCACCATTGACCAGATTTTCACTCTGCGCCAAATCCTGGAAAAAACCCACGAAAAACACATCGACACATTCCATATATTCGTCGACTATAAAGCCGCATTCGACAGCCCTATCCGTTCAGAGGTGTATAAAGCCATGTCGGCGTTTGGCATTCCTGTAAAATTAATACGGCTATGCAGGATAACTTTACGTGGCACAAGGTCAACAGTTAAAGTCGGAAAGGACCTATCGGAGCCCTTCAATACCGAACTAGGATTCAGGCAAGGTGACAGTTTGTCAGGTGATCTTTGTAACATCCTGCTGGAAAAGGTCATATGAGAGGCAAAGGTGAACAGAAATGACATCTGTACACCAAACAACAAATGTTACTCGCCTACGCTGATGACATCGTCATAATGGGTCGAACATTGAGAGCGGTAACAGCCACCTTTGAACAAATTGAGAAGGAGTCTGCCAAAGTGGGTCTGGCAGTATACGGCGAGAAGACCAAGCTGATGGTATCAACGCTTAAGACGTCCCGTAGACTCGGACCAACTGTGAAACTTGAGAACTACAGCTTCGAGGTAGTCAAAGATTTTATATACCTTAGTACCGCCATAAATGAAACGAATGATATCAGTTTTGTAATTCGGAGAAGGATTGTGATGGCCAACAGATGTTACTATGGACTGAGCAAACAATTCAAAAGCAAGGCCACCTCCCGCCAGTCCACACTCTACAAGATTCTGATACTACCCGTGCTGTTATACGGATCTGAAGCACGGGTATTTACGCAAGCAAATGAGGTAGCTCTTGTTGAGTTTGAGAGAAAAATTCTCCGAATGATCTATGGGCCGATCTGGCGTTGACGGTGAATATCGCCATCGAATGAACCATGAGTTGTACCAGCTATTGTCGGACATCGACATTGTTAGATGTATTGAGCTGCAGCGGCGATTGCGTTGGCTAGGTAATGTTGTGAGAATGGATGAAGATGCCCCAGGCCAGAAGGCATATAAAAGCGAACCAGCTGGTGATGGTTCACGCAGAAGGGGATGGCCAAGAATACGTTGGAAAGATCAAGTCGAAGACAACATCGCCGAAAATGGTCTTTCAAATTGGGGAAACTGCGCAAAAGACCGACGCGCTTGGAAATCATTTCTAAGCTCGGCTTGCGGAACGAAAGTTCTGTTACAAGCCAGCTAAGTAAGTAAGTTATAGTTCCATCAGCAAGGTTTCATTTCTCAATTTAAACTTATTTATTATTTTCCGATCTAATTGACTTTAATGCCAAATAAGAACTGTGAGAAAAACATCGTCAATTTGAAGTTAAGATCCGAATATTGCTGAGTCATGTCGTCATGTCATTCCGAATTAAATGCACTTTTATAGACACCAACAAAACAAAACACAATTCGAATGTGTGCTGTAGGTCTTCTGAAAAAAAAAAACATATGACATGGTCGATGTTCGAATAAATTTGTTTGTTTTTTTACAAAGAATATAAACCAGGTCAGAAAAAGACAACAACAACAATAATCATATATAATATTTCGAGTAGTATTGAAAAGTTCATTCATTGGAAAACAAACATCGAAAAAACTGCGGAGTCTAATTCGAAAATTGAAACCCATCGGGGCATGTGGCGTTCATAATTATGATTTACGTATTCATTTTCTGGCAAGACGTTCCATATTTGTGACTGTGGTTATGTGCCTGAGTGGCTGTATTGGCCGTCAAGCATACAACAGGCATTTAGTTCTGCTCCATGAACACAGGTGAATAATGATTACACCGCACCGAGAGACGAGCGATGACAATAGGTGGCGCACATACCAAAAGAAAAAAAAACACACACGCACACTCACTCACACATGCAACACAAAACTTCTATGTGGCTCAAGAAGAAGAAGAAACAAGCCGAAATTAAATATTATTAATTAATTTACAAAAACAACAAAAAAAAACTCCAAAAGAAAGTCTTTCTTTCGGGAACAGGTTGCAATGGGGCTGGTCTGTAAATTTCAACACAAGTTTAAAAAAAAAAAAATTAAAACCCATGTCAAAGTTAGAAATTCCATTCATATTTTGAAGCCATAAGAAAAACTCACGTGCCTATCGGCTAAATCTCTTTCCAAAATTCATTCACTCCGGGCAACAACAACAATACTCAAGCCATCCCTCATCTCATTCGTAATCTCCATGTAAATGAGATTTTGATCCGAAACCAACAACCTGTTCTTCGTCTTCTTCTGAAATTTATTCAAACTCTAAAAAATTCCAATTCTATTTCGATTAGTGGCGATTATATGTAAATTAGGTTCCAGATTTCTTTCTTTGTTGTTGTTGTTTTTGGAAATTTCTAAATTTTATTGTTGACCTTTCTTCAAATGGCATTTGAATTATGGCCTTATCTGGATGAAATATCAGAGATTCAAATACATAGACATTTTTTAAAAATTAATGTTTATTGATTCTCTTCTAGGTAAATTTTTTTAAAAATTATTTTTTTTAATTTACCGAAGGCGTGGATTTTTTTTAAAAATTATTTTTAGTAATTTTCTAAAATTATTTTTTATTAATTTACCAAAGGCGTAGATTTTTTAAAAATTACTTACTTAGCTGGCTTGTGACAGAACTTTCGTTCCATAGGCCGAGCTTAAAAAAGATATCCAGGCGCGTCGGTTGTTGTCTTCCACTTGATTTTTCCATCTTATTCGTGGCCTTCCCCTCCTGCGTGAAACATGAGCTACTTCGCTTTTATATGCCTTCTAGGCTAAGGCATCTTCATCCATTCTCACAACATGACCCAGCCAACGTAGTCGCCGCTGCAGCTCAATACGTCTAACAATATCGATGTCCGAGAATAGCTGGTACAACTCATCGCTCATTCGACGGCGATATTCACCGTCAACGCAGATCGGATCATAGATCTTTCGGAGAATTTTTCTCTCAAACACTCCAAAAGCTGCCTCAAGTACCCATGCTTCAGATCCATGTAATAGCACGGATAGTATCAGCGTCTTGTAGAGTGTGAATTTGGTCTGGCGGGAGGTGGATTTGGCAGGTCTGAAGCCGCATTGGTATGGTCCAATAATGTCATTGCACATTGGCTTCAATCGTTCACACAGAACACTGGATAGCATTTTATATGCGATGGGAAGAAGACTTATTCCTCTATAGTTGGCACATATTGTCTTGTCTCTTTTTTGTACTGCAGCTCAATACGTACGTCTAACAATGCCGATGTCCGAGAATAGCTGGTACAGCTCGTGGTTCATTCGACGGCGATATTTACCGTCGACGCAGATCGGCCCATAGATCTTTCGGAGAATTTTTCTCTTCAACACTCCAAGAGCTGCCTCATCTGCTTGCGTAAGTACCCATGCTTCAGATCCATATAACACGGGTAGTATCAGCGTCTTGTAGAGTGTGAGTTTGGTCCGGCGGGAGGTGGGCTTGCTTTTGAGTGGGCTTACTTTCTTCAAATTTTTCTCTCAAACACTCCAAGAGCTGCCTCATCTGCTTACGTAAATATCCATGCTTCAGATCCATATAACAGCACGGGTAGTATCAGCGTCTTGTAGAGTGTGAGTTTGGTCTGGCGGGAGGTGGCCTTGTTTCTAAACTGCTTACTCAGACCATAGTAGCATCTGTTGGCCATCACTATCCTTCTCCGAATTTCAAAACTGATGTCATTCGTTTTATTTATGGCGTTACCAAGATATATAAAATCTTTGACTACCTCGAAGCTGTAGTTTTCAAGTTCCACAGTTGGTTCTAGTCTACTGGACGTGTTGCGCGTTGATACCATCAGCTTGGTCTTGTCGCCGTTTACTGCCAGACCCACTTTGACAGACTCCTTTTCAATTTGCTTAAAGGTGACTGTAACCACTCGCAATGTTCGACCCATTATGTCGATGTCATCGGCATAGGCGGTGTTGTTTGGTGTACAGAGTGCCATTTCTGTTCACCTTTGACCGTCTCGTATGACCTTTTCCAGCAGGATGTTAAAAATATCACACGACAAACTGCCACCTTGTCCGAATCCTCTCGTTCGGTATAAAGAGGCTCCGATAGATCCTTTCCGACTTTAACTTATGACCTTGTGCCACTTAAAGTTATCCTACATAGCCGTATTAATTTTGCAGGAATGCCGAACATGGCTTTAAACACCTCTAAACGGATAGGGCTGTCGAATGCGGCTTTATAGTCGACAAATAGGTGGAATGTGTCGATGTGTTTCTTTCCAGGATTTGGCGCAGAGAGAAAATATGGTCAATGGTGGATTTGACAGGTCTGAAGCCGCTTTGGTATGGTCCAATAATGTCATTGACCATTTGCTTCAGTCGTTCACACAGTACGCTGGATAGCACTTTATATGCGATGAGAAGGAGACTTATTCCTCTATAGTGGGCGCATATCGTCTTGTCTCCTTTTTTTGTGCACGGGGCACAGGATGCTGAGGTTTCAATCATTGGGCATGCATTGCTCTAGCCAAATTGTACTAATCGGCTGGTGCATGCTCCTGACCAGCATCTGACCACCAGTCTTGAATAGTTCGGCTCCTGCTGCTTCATTTTTTTTTTCAGCTGATTGATTGCTATTCTGACCTCATCTTGGCTAGGTGGTATACACTCTATACCGTCATCTATTATTGGTTCTGGGGTATCTTCTTCAACGCCACTATTTGATACCGGCAGCTTTTCAAAATGTTCCTTCCAGATCCTCAACACGTTGTCTGTATCTGTGGGTAATTCTTTGTCATTGTGCTTCTATACTATTATTGGGACAAGAAGTGATTTCGTCAAGCAGGTGGGTAAGTTGAGCGGAGTAGGCCTCTGCTACCTGTTGTGTTTGCAGTTTTTCGACGTCGAGTTTCCGTGTTTTATTAGATCGCACCTTTGCTGTAAGACGAGTTCGAACCTTGGCTGCTACAAAGTAGTGGTCCGAATCGATATTCGCTCCTCGGATCGATCGAACGTCTAAAACACTGGATGAATGCCTTCCGTCTATCAATGTGACCAATTTGATTTTTCTTTGCTTGATCAGGCGAAATCCAGGTGGCCTTGTGTATATCGATATGCTTGAATCTGGTGCTGCTAACTACCATGTTTTTTGCTGTCGCTAAGTCAATCAACCCCATGCCGCCGTTATCGGATGTTTGTTCATGAAGGCTGAATTTTCCGACGGTGAGACCAAAAATATTTTCCCTTCCGATTTTGGCATTAAAATCTCCTAGCAGAATTTTAATGTCATGCCCAGGGCAGCGATCATATGCTGTTTCTAGGCGCTCGTAAAATATGTATCATCTTTGTCTTCGGTCGGAGCATGGTCGCAAATAAGGCTGATGTAGAAGAACTTTGCTTGTATGCGGATTATAGCAATTCGCTCATCTACTGGAGTGAATTTTGAGACGAGGTCTTTTATTCTCCTGTTAACCATAAAGCCGCAACCAAATTTATGCCTCGTTTCATGGCAGCTATAATACAGGGCGTAATCGTCTGATTTACTTATGCCTGTCCCTTTCCATCACATTTCTTGTAAGGCAATAATATCGGCTTTGTACTTCTTGAGTACATCCGCCAAAGCGAGAACTGCGCCTGTCCTGTACAAGGTGCGCACTTTCCAAGTGCAGATTTGGAGATCGTTGGCCTTTATACATTTGTGGGGGTCCTCAATATTAGGGAGGTTTTTTATAGTTCTTATGGGTGAACTCGCAGCAAATATGTATTTACCAAAATTATGCCAAACACACACACACAGCAATTTTTAATAGCATCTGACTTCTAAGATTAGTGCCTGCATCCAAACTCGATTTAGTTTTGGATTTGTTCCCGTTTTTTTTTTTTTTTTTGAAAAACCATTTTTTGGCTGACACACGAAGAGAGTTGATATTCATGTGTGGGTAGTAGTAGCCAGATGTAGTTAATTGAAATCTATGTTGACATTTTTACATGTTACAGATCTTGTTGTTGTTGTTTTCATTCAATTTCTCTACGACTTTCATTTAATATTAAATTGGATTGCCACATTGTAGCGATTAGAAGACATAAATAAAAATAGAACATTTTGTAAAATTATCGAGTAGTGAAAACAATATTAGCGTGGGAACCGGAGATCCTGAAAAAAAAGTCTTTAAAAAACTCCAGGCATAAGAGGAGCCTCAGATATTTATACCCTTCATCACATTGTGGTACAGGGTATTATGAGATAGACACATGGTTCATTTTGAGAATATGCATAGAATCACTTTTTAAGTCGATTTATGCATGTCCGTCTGTCCGTTCGTGAAAATCGGTTCAGATTTAGATAAAGCTCCCATATATATTTTCGTCCGATTTTAGGCAAATATTGCACCAAAGTCCCTATATATCCTTCGATTTGCACTAAATTTGGTATAGCGTAATGAATTGGGTCTAGAATGGTGTGTGCTAAGTTTCGTGAAAATCGGTTTAGATTTAGATATAGCTCCCATATATAATTTCGTCCGATTTAATGGAAATTGTGCACCAAAGTCCCTATATATCTTTCGATTTGCACGAAATTTGGCATAGCGTACTAAATTAAGTCTAGAGTGATGTGTGTTAAGTTTCGTGAAAATCGGTTCAGATTTAGATATAGCTCCCATATATATTTTCGTCCGATTTTTGGTAAATGGTGCATTGAAGTCCCTATATATCTTTCTATTTGAACGAAATTTGGCATAGCGTACTTAATTAAGTCTAGAACGATATGTGTTAAA
>NW_026885733.1:0-7007 GCF_032173495.1 Musca vetustissima | reverse complement strand
ATTCGATTCCAAATTTTCGGACGTTTCTCTGTGAGTGTATAGCTATCGTATGAACTAGGATAAAGCCAATCGGTGAAGATCTTCGTTATTATTTAACGTAATTTTTGGTCAAAAATCGGCGATTTTCCAAAAATATTTTTTTAAAGGTCTGCCATTTTGTTAATTTTAGAGCGATGTCAATAATCCTAGTTCATACGAGAGCCATACATGTACTCTTTCTAACACCGTTGGAATTTTCGGATTCCGATGTTCCAGTGAGGAGTTATCATGCCCGCCATCAAAAATAAGGACTGTTCTTTAATTACAAAAAACAATAACAAAAATTTTTTGTAAATTATTTTTCTCCTTAAATCTTCAAATATATATGTGCAAAGTTACAAACCTTAACAAGCATTGGTATTGATTTACCAGCCCATTGAAAATCTTGAAAAATTAAAATCGAGATGTCTTTGTGCATATGTTTGTAACAGGCAAAAGGAAACCAGTGAGCGGAGCAGTATAGTCGGACGGGGCCGACCATACGATACCCTACACAACTACCACTGAACTCAAATTTTCTACGGATGTGTACTCCGAGCCTAGGCAATATTTCGTGATATTTGCACACTCTTGCCCGATTGGAGGAAAACAGCACCTCTTCCTCACACTGACATATTTTCCGAATAATACGAGTATTCAGTACAGTTATTGTCCAGATTCCCTTCACCGTGGGTTGTGTTTACAAATTATAATGGACAGACGGACGGACGGACACGCATGTCTAGATCGACTCAGCTAGTCGAAATATGACGATCGGTATACTTAAAGGTGGGTCTAGGACCAATATTTCGCGGCGTTACAAACTTTTGGGGCTGCACAAAGCTATAATACCCTGACAACATAGTTGTGTAGGGTATAACGAGATAGACACATGGTTCCTTTTGAGAATATGCATAGAATCACTTTCTAAGTCGATTTATGCACGTCCGTCCGTCCGTCCGTCCGTCTGTCTGTCTGTCTGTCTGTCCATGTTAAATTGTAAACAAAGTACAGGTCGCATTTATGATCCGAATTGGATGAAATTTGGCATAGGTCACTTATTCGGCCCAAGGACGAACCCTATTGAAATTGGGAAAAATCGGTTCAGATTTAGATATAGCTCCCATATATATATTGAACCGATTTAATGTAAACGGTCCCTATATATCTTTCGATTTGCACGAAATTTGGTACAGCCTAATCATTTAGGTCTAGAATGATGTCTGCCAAGTTTCGTGAAAATCGGTCCAGATTTAGATATAGCTCCCATATATAGTTTCGTCCGATTTCATGTAAATGGTGCCCCAAAGTCCCTATATATCTTTTGATTGGCACGAAATTTGGTATAACGTGCTGAATTAAGCCTAGAGTGATGTATGCCAAGTTTGGAGAAAATCGGCCCAGATTTAGATATAGCTCCCATATATAGTTTAGTCCGATTTCATGTAAATGGTGCCCCAAAGTCCCTATATATCTTTCGATTTGCACGAAGTTTGGTACAGCCTAATCATTTAGATCTAGAATGATGTCTGCCAAGTTTCGTGGTTTATTTTAACTACAGTTCATTGTACAAAATTATGTGGCAATCGGACAAACATTGGGTCTTTAGTGCAAAATTTACATAAAATCGGAAGATTAAATATATATGGCTACATCTAAATCTGAACCAATTCTCACGAAACTTAACACACATCATTCAAGGCTTTATTTGGTAAGCTGTGTCAAATTTCATGCAAATCGAAAGATATATGGGGACTTTGGTACACCATTTACATTACATCGGACGAAAATAGATATGGGAGCTATATCTAATTCTGAACCGATTTTCAGGAAACTCAACACACATCATTCTAGCCCTAATCCATTACGCTGTGCCAAACTTCGTGCAAATCGGAAGATATATAGGGTCTTTGGTATACAATTTACCATAAATCCCACGAAAATATATGTGGGAGCTGTATCTAAATCCGAACCGATTTTCAGGAAACTCAACACACATAATTCTAGACCTAATTCATTACGCTGTGTTTAATTTCGTGCAAATTGAATTATATATACGGCCTTTGGTACACCATTTACCTTAAATCGGACGAAAATATATATGGCAGCTACATCTAAATCTGAACCGATTTTCAGGAAATGTAAGACACATCATTCTAGACCTCATTTATTGAGCTGTGCCAAATTTCGTGCAGCTCGAAAGATAAGTAGGAGCTTTGGTACACCATTTTCCTTAAATCGGACGAAAATATATATAGGAGATATGTCTAAATCTGAACCAATTTTCAGGAAATTTAACACACATCATTCTAGACCTAATTTATTGCGCTATGCCAAATTTCATGCAAATCGAAAGATAAATAGAGGCTTTGGTACACCATTTACCTTAAATCGGACGAAAATATATATGGGGGCTATATCTAAATTAGAACCATTTTCAGGAAACTCAACACACATCATTCTAGCCCTAATTCATTACGCTGTTCCAAACTTCTTGCTAATCGAAAGATATATATATGTATATATAAATCTGACTTTGGTAATTTAACACACATTTCTACCATAAATTTCATGCAAATCGAAAATATATATGACAGCTATATCTAAATCTGAACCGATTTTCAGGAAATTTAACACACATCATTCTAGACCTAATTTTTTGCGCTGTGCCAAATTTCGTGCAAATCGAAAGATAAATAGGGGATATGGTACACCATTTACCTTAAATCGGACGAAAATATATATGGGAGCTATATCTAAATCTGAACCGGTTATTCGCGATTTCAGAAGGGTTCGTCCTTGGGCCAAAAAAGTGACCTATGCCAAATTTCATCCAATTTTGAGCTTAAATGAGACCAGTGCTTTGCTATGCCCTACACAACTATGTTGTGCAGTCCCAAGAGTTTGTAACGACGCGAAATATTGGTCCTAGATATACCTTTAAGTATACCGATCTTCATATCTCGACTAGTTGAGTCGATCTAGACATGTGTGTCAGTCCGTCCGTCCGTCTGTCCATTATAATTTGTAAATACGATACAGGCCACAGTTATGGACCAATCTTCACGAAATTTTGCATGTAGGATGGGTTCTGTCCAATGAAGACCCCTATTGTTTTTGGTAAAGATCGGTTGATATTTAGAGGATGAAATAGACCAAATACTAATTTTTTTTCAGTTTTTCTGGTCGCTCCAGGGGACGCAATTATGGCCCGAACATCGTGAAATTTTACACGGAGAAGGGGGTCGGGCCAAAGAATGACCATGCCAGTTTTGATAAACATCGGTCTCTATTTTGCGGCTCAAATGGACGCTGACTTTTCTGTGAAAAATTACAAAATTTGTATTCTATGACATATATATTGACTCTTAAAGGACATACATCTAAGAGGAGTGATTGGCCTTTAATTATACCAATTATATTGTGGTATGTACTCGGATGTGGGAGTTACACTCAAATATTTTCAGATATTATTTAGTAACCCATTACCACATTAGAGGGCGGAAATATAGCGTTGAAATATCGCATTGAAATTTTCCA
Source organism: Musca vetustissima (assembly GCF_032173495.1). NCBI lineage: Eukaryota > Metazoa > Arthropoda > Insecta > Diptera > Muscidae > Musca > Musca vetustissima. The sequence goes on along the minus strand of NW_026885733.1, from coordinate 3,449 downwards.
TGGGGTTCCAGTTATGGTCAAGGACAGCACCTAAAATTTACAGTGATGATCAGATAATAATTTTGGGATAAAGTGGACCGAACATCACCTTACTACCCACGGTGAAGGCAATCTGGGCAAGTAGTTAGAAGGGCTGTACTGAATATTAGAAATATTCGGAAAATATGTCAGTGTATGGAAGAGTTGTTGTTGACCTCTAATCGGGCAGGAGGGTGTAAATGTCACGAAATATTGCCCAGGCTCGGAATAAAGATCCGCATAAAGTTAGGATTCCATGGTAGTTGTGTACACTGGTTTACAATTTAACATGGACAGACATGCATAAGTTAGAAAGTGATTCTATGTATATTCTCAAAAGGAACCATGTGTCTATCTCGTTTCCTTTTGCCTGTTACAAACATATGCACAAAGACATAAAAATCCATAAAAATCCAAGCCTTGTTTGGCCCTTAACAAATATTTCTTAAATAACCGCTAAAAATATTCTTTATAAAATCCATGCCTTTATCTGTATCTTAGAAAAAATATTATTTTTACAGAAAAAATCGGTATTTCTTTTAAAGAAAGTGTACCTTCGCCGTAATTGTCCATTAAAGATATTAACAAATCCTCCTGAAACATTATACGTGCACCTTGCCATAAAGATTTTATTACCTACGTTTTTGGAAGTTATTTCTGGGAACAATTGTTCGTCACCCCATTGTCTGCTATTATTACTCGTGTACTCTCTTCCGTTGGGATGACATTTATGGTTGTCTAACAGTGATGTTATGTAGCTCCCTCCGTTTGGAGGATGCGCGTGTTTGTGTTTCCCTTCTTGTCGAACAATCGCCCATAACATGGAAGTGAAAAACTGGGTTAAATATTCTTTTCGATGTTATTTACCTGTGAAACCAACCAACAATGCATTTAAAATCATTTCATTTAATTTTTTTCTTCATATCGTGATAAAGTAAAATTTCGTGTTACATGGAAGATTGTAAGCTTGTTGATAACTAAAAGATTTTATGTGCGTTTGAGAGTGGCTATGTGCATGTGTATTTTTCTCATTGTAGGAAGGATTTGTTTTCATTTTATTGTCAGTAAACAAATACCTGAAACTTACACTTCAACGACAAACACGTAAGAAATATAAAGCCACATAAGAATCCGCCACAAATGTTCGGTAATAAAAACGTTTCGTACATGCCGCCAGGGAATGTTATAAAAAGAAGTTTATACGTTTAAATATATGTGGTTGTGAAAACTTTCCAATGACAAATTTGCTAAGCCACCAGTTGGAGTTGGTTCGCACGTAGGTCATATTTAGATATATTTTTAGAGGTCATACTAAGGCGTAGATTTTTTAAAAAATATTTTTAGAGGTCATACTAAGGCGTAGATTTTTTAAAAAATATTTTTAGAGGTCATACTAAGGCGTAGTTTTTTTAAAAAATATTTTTAGAAAAATATTTTATTTTTTTTGAATAATATTTTTAGCCATATATATTTTAGAGGTCAAAATTGTTTTGTTTTTATAAATTATATTTTCAACATAAATTTAACAATGGAATTGCTACTTTTTACCAAAATTTAAACCATACAACGACGCCATTTTGAATCCTTCCAATATCATGCTATCTAGTTAATCTCAGTTTGATATTGCCATGCGTCAAGGTTGCCATTGCCTTTGAAGTTCATTAAACCGTAGCTGCAAAAATAACATTATTATCCTTTCTGCATTCAAGATAAACGTTATCCTTATTTATGAAATTATTTATCAAGCTGTGCATTGTTAGATGTCTGTGTTTTTTTGCGAAAATATGGCAGACACACTATGAAACAATAACGTCTGCATAAAATACATTTAAAGTCATCGTCGGGATGGTGAATATTATGAAGCTGTGAGATTTTGAAACGCCAGGAGAATCGTAGTGTGTTATTTTCATTGCTTAAATTTTACCAGTTTGGCTTTCTTTTAGCAGAAACCTTAAACAAATGTGCCAGAACATTGAAGCCTTAATAAATACATTTCGCAACAGAAATGTCTAGACAACACTGGTGATTTATATGACATGAGAACCTAAAGGTTACGAGGACAAAGACAAAAGAAATACTTAATGAAAAACGAGTAGTATAGTCGGACGGGGCCGACCATATGATACCCTACACAACTTCCACGAAAAACAAACTTTCTGTGGATCTATATTCTGAGCTTGGGCAATATTTCGCGATTTTTGAACCATCTGGACCAACTAGAAGCCGACAGTTATTACTAACATTCAGTACAGCCCTTCTAATTACTTGTCCAGATTCCCTTCCCTTGTGTTGTGAACTTCTTATTCCCATTGGAGCCTATAGATCTACTCGAAAAAACACAAAAAATTAAGATTCGGTCCACTTCATCACAATATAATTATCTGATCGTCACGAACATTGTAGGCGTTATCCTTGACCATAACTGGAACTTCATGGAACATTTAAAAGCGATCAGCGCTATATTTCCGTTCTCTAGTGTGGTAAAGGGTTACTAAATAATATTTGAATACATAAGCACCTTAAATATTTAAGTGTAACTCCCACATCTGAGTACATACGACCATATAATTGGTATCAATTTAAAGGTCAACCGCTGCCCTTGGATGTACCAACGCTATACGCTATAGAATACAAATTTTGTAATTTTTCACACAAAAGTCAGGGTCTATTTGACCCGCTAAATATTGACCGATCCTTATCAAAATAGGCATGCTTATTATTTGGCCCGATTCCCCTTCTCTATGCAAGAATTCGCGATGTTTGGCTCATAATTGCGGCCTCGAGAGCGACCAGAAACACCGATAAAAATTAAGTATTTGGTCCATTTCATCCTCTAGGTATTACCCGATACGCCTAAGGATGACGCCTACAAAATTTACTTTTAAAAATCCACGCCTAAGGATGACGCCTACAAAATTTACTTTTAAAAATCCACGCCTAAGGATGACGCCTACAAAATTTACTTTTAAAAATCCACGCCTAAGGATGACGCCTAAAGGATGACGCCTACAAAATTTACTTTTAAAAATCCACGCCTAAGGATGACGCCTACAAAATTTACTTTTAAAAATCCACGCCTAAGGATGACGCCTACAAAATTTACTTTTAAAAATCCACGCCTAAGGATGACGCCTACAAAATTTACTTTTAAAAATCCACGCCTAAGGATGACGCCTACAAAATTTACTTTTAAAAATCCACGCCTAAGGATGACGCCTACAAAATTTACTTTTAAAAATCCACGCCTAAGGATGACGCCTACAAAATTTACTTTTAAAAATCCACGCCTAAGGATGACGCCTACAAAATTTACTTTTAAAAATCCACGCCTAAGGATGACGCCTACAAAATTTACTTTTAAAAATCCACGCCTAAGGATGACGCCTACAAAATTTACTTTTAAAAATCCACGCCTAAGGATGACGCCTACA